>NC_081552.1:55978487-56115725 GCF_963082655.1 Stomoxys calcitrans | reverse complement strand
GACAGACAGACAGACAGACAGACAGACAGACAGACAGACGGCAGACAGACAGACGGACAGACAGACGGACAGACAGACGGACAGACAGACGGACAGACAGACGGACAGACGGACAGACGGACAGACAGACGGACAGACAGACGGACAGACAGACGGACAGACAGACGGACAGACAGACGGACAGACAGACGGACAGACAGACGGACAGACAGACGGACAGACAGACGGACAGACAGACGGACAGACAGACGGACAGACAGACGGCAGACAGACAGACGGACAGACAGACGGACAGACAGACGGACAGACAGACGGACAGACAGACGGACAGACAGACGGACAGACAGACGGACAGACAGACGGACAGACAGACGGACAGACAGACGGCAGACAGACAGACGGACAGACAGACGGACAGACGGACAGACAGACAGACGGACAGACAGACGGACAGACAGACGGACAGACAGACGGACAGACAGACGGACAGACAGACGGACAGACAGACAGACGGACAGACAGACGGACAGACAGACGGACAGACAGACGGACAGACAGGCGGACAAACAGACGGTCAGACGGCCGTACAGATAGATGGACAAACAGACAAACAGACAGATAGACGGAGATAGCTAAATCAAATCAGAAAGTGATTCTGATTCGATCGGTATACTTATCAATGGGTCCAGTTCTCTTCCTTCTGGGTGTTTCAAACAAATGCAGTAAGTTATAATACCCCGTACCACAGTAGTGGTGTAGGGTATAAAAATTGGCAAACATGAAAAACGCCAAGGCAAAAAAAAAGCAGAATTGGGTTTTTTTCTACAACGAAACATTGCAAAACCTAATTTGAAGCTCATTTGGTGTGACGCGGGTGGCTGGAAAGCTGGACCAAATTTATGTTGTGAAAATGTGTCAAGGCAATTGATATTTCACCATACCCCAAACTACCCTATTCATTCATGGGAAAATGTCATAAATCATAATTATTATGCATGAGTGTGTGCCTATTTCTATGCGAATGTGTGGTTGTGCAAGTGTTTTCATTTTCCAGCAATTACAATATTACTGGCCTATTAAAACAAAACAGTAATTAATTTTATGCTGGTTTTGTTATCACATCTAATTATGATAAATTTAACTCAGCGCGAAAAAGGAGTTAAGCAGAAAGTCCTTTTTAACCTCTTAACTAGGAAACTTTGTCTAGTAGCGAAGGTAAATGTCGGCTTTGTGGAAGCCAGAGGTAAGGTAACCTTCTAGTGACAGAGCGGCACATAATTAATTTTAATATAATGGAAATAATCAAAGCAGCAATGCAAAAATTACCGACATTGTGAATATTAATTTTCTACTAATTGGAGGATTATGGAAATAAATACATTTTGTTTATACTCATTAAGGGAATAGAAGAAAACAAATAAGAGCGTGCTAAGTTCGGCCAGGCGGAATCTTATATACCCTCCACCATTGATCGCATTTGTAGAGTTTATGCGCGGTATCTCTTTTTAGACTAACATAGAATATTGAATAAGAACTGTTATGCTATTGGAGCTATATCAAGTTATAGTCCGGTTCGGACCATAAATGAATGCTGATTGACATTGTCGAAGTCATTGTGTAATATTTCAGTTCATTCGGAGAAGAATTGCGCCTTGTAGGGGCTCAAGAAGCAAAATCGGGAGATAGTTTTAAAGGGTGATTTTTTTGAGGTTAGGATTTTCATGCATTAGTATTTGACAGATCACGTGGGATTTCAGACATGGTGTCAAAGAGAAAGATGCTCAGTATGCTTTGACATTTCATCATGAATAGACTTACTAACGAGCAACGCTTGCAAATCATTGAATTTTATTACCAAAATCAGTGTTCGGTTCGAAATGTGTTCATTCACCGTAACGTTGCGTCCAACAGCATCTTTGAAAAAATACGGTCCAATGATTCCACCAGCGTACAAACCACACCAAACAGCGCATTTTTCGGGATGCATGGGCAGTTCTTGAACGGCTTCTGGTTGCTCTTCACTCCAAATGCGGCAATTTTGCTTATTTACGTAGCCATTCAACCAGAAATGAGCCTCATCGCTGAACGGTGAATGAACACATTTCGAACCGAACACTGATTTTGGTAATAAAATTCAATGATTTGCAAGCGTGGCTCGTTAGTAAGTCTATTCATGATGAAATGTCAAAGCATACTGAGCATCTTTCTCTTTGACACCATGTCTGAAATCCCACGTGATCTGTCAAATACTAATGCATGAAAATCCTAACCTCAAAAAAATCACCCTTTACATCCCAAACCAGCGAAAATTAGAGCTTCTAGGAACCGAACAAGGATGATTGAGAGACCAGTCTCCATAAGAGCTATATCAGGTTATAGACTGATTTGGATTGTATTTGACACAGTTGTTGGAAAACGTAACAAAACACCGTAGCCAAATTTCAGCTAGATCGGTTAAAAATTGCGGCTTGCAAGGACTCAAGAAGTCAAATCGGGAGATCGGTTTATATGTGAGCTATGTCAGGTTTTAAAATCGATATAATTTGGCACAGTTGTAAAAAGTCATAACATAACATTGCATGCTCAATTTCAGCCATATCGAACAATAATTGCGGCTTGGCACAATTGTTGAAAGATGACGAATGGCCTAACACAATTCACTTTCCAAAATTTCAACGAAATCGGACAATTAGTGTGCTATATGTGGTCACAAGACCATAATTCTAGAGATCGGTTTGTATGGGAGGTATGTCCAAATCTGGACCGAAGGAAGCCAAATTGTCGTAGGCCATACCACAACTCATTGTCCCAAATTTCGTAGACATTGGAATTCGCCCTTTATGGGTCCACAACCTTAAATCGAGAGATCGGTCTATATGGCATATATAGGGTTGCCCATAAAGTAATTGCGGATTTTTTTATATAGTCGGCGTTGACAAATTTTTTCACAGCTTGTAACTCTGTAATTGCATTCTTCCTTTTTTTCAGTTATCAGCTGTTACTTTAAGCTTGCTTTAGAAAAAAAAGTGAAAAAAAAGTATACTTGATTAAAGTTCATTCTAAGTTTTATTAAAAATGCATTTACTTACTTTTAAAAAATCCGCAATTACTTTTTGGGCAACCCAATATTTGCAAATCTGGACCGATCTGGGCCAAATTGAAGAAGGACATTGACAGGCCTAACGCAACGCAATGTTCCAAAATTCAGCAATAGGATCGGATAATAAAGAAAAAAGGATAAGAACATCCGACATTTTTTCAGCAGTGGATAGTCCCTACTAACATGGACGACATTTTTGGGATATCATGCCATGAATAGAACTTCTTCTCTCCCAAAAAAGTGTCGCACTGCGGCGCGACAATTGGACTATGATATAACAAGTAAAAAGGCGTTATGTTCGGCCGGGCCGAACTTTGGATACCCACCACCTCGGGTTTATATGTAAAACACCTTTCGTCAAAATTCGTTGAAAAATGCATACCTTATGCCCCATAGCAGCTGTATTGATATATGTTCCGATTTGAACCAATTACTAGGAAGTACAAATCATTGTTCAATAAACCGATCTGAACCATATACGACACGGATGTCGAAAAGCCTAACATAAGTCACAGTGTTAAATTTCAGTGAAATCGGATTATAAATGCGAATTTTATCTGGCAGCTAAATCCAAATCTGCACCGTTTTGGGCCAAGTTGCAGAAAAAACTCGAAGAGCCTAACATAACTCAAATTTCGATGAAATCGGATTATAAATGCGACTTTTTTGGCCCCCAAAACCTTAAATCGAGATATCGGTCTATATGACAGCTATATCCAGATCTGGACCGATCTAAGCCAAATTGAAAAAGAACGTCGAAGGACCCAACACAACTCACTGTCCGTAATTTGGGCGACATCGGACAATCAATGCGCCTTTTATTGAAACAAAATCTTAAATCTAGAGATCGGTCTATATGGCAGCTATATTCAAATCTTGACCGATCTGTGCCATAATGCAGAACTATGTCAAGGGGTTTAACTTAACTCAATGTCCCAAATTTCGGCGACATCGGACAATAAATGCGCCTTTTATGGGCCAAGACCCTAAATCGGTGGATCGGTCTATATGGCAGCTATATCCAAATCTGGACCGATCTGGGCCAAATTGACGAAGGATGTCGAGGGGCCTAACATAACTCACTGTCCTCAACTTTAGCAAAATCAGATAATTAATGTGGCTTTTATGGGCCTAAAACCCTAAATCGGCGGATCGGTTTATATGGCAGCTATACCCAAATCTGAACCGATCTGGGCCAAATTGACGAAGGATGTCGAGGGGCTTAAGACAACTCACTGTCCTAAATTTTAGCAAAATGAGATAATAAATGTGGCCTTTGTGGGCCTAAGACCCTAAATCGGAGGATCGGTCTATTTGGCAGCTATATCTAAATCTGGACCGATCTGGGCCAAATTGACGAAGGATGTCGAAGGGCCTAGCACAACTCACTATCCCAAATTTCAGCAAAATCGGAAAATAAATGTGGCTTTTATTGGCCTAAGACCCTAAATCGGCGGATCGGTCTATATGGGGGCTATATCAAGATATTGTCCGATATAGCCCATCTTGGAACTTAACCTGCGCATGGACAAAAAAAAAAAAAAGAATCTGTGCAAAGTTTCAGCTCAATATCGCTATTTTTGAGGACTATAACGTGATTTCAACAGACAGGCGGACAGACGTCCGGACGTCTAGATCGTATTAGATTTTCAAGCTGATCAAGAATATATATACTTTATAGGGTCGGAAATGGATATTTCGATGTGTTGCAAACGGAATGACAAAATGAATATATCCCCCATCCTTCGGTGGTGGGTATAAAAAGCTTCGTGCTTTCGTGCCTAAAACTTTGGGGATTTTTACACCCTACAAACTACTGTGGCACAGGCTTTAAAAACTTTGAGCATTTGCTTGTAACGCCCAGAGGGAAGAGACATAAACTCATTAAAAAGCGTACCGATTGACTCAGAATCACTTTCTGATTCGATTTAGCTTTATCTGTCTTTCATCCCGCTTGTCCATGTTAATTTGTCTACAATTTCCTCCAATCATCTTCAAATTTGGCAGAGACGTCGTTTTGGCGAAAGGGATCTTTGGGCCATTCCCCGGAACTTCCATGTATACGGATGGGTCCAAATTTGGTTTGGCCAGAGATTTCATTGCAGTTTTTTTAGTAGGAGAATCATAAAGGCTTTTGGAAATTGGTACGCCTTTATAGTGCAAGTCTTCGAGTTTCTGAAAGCACTGGAGACGAGCGGAGACCAAATCAGACTGTTCACAGTATAAGTCAATAGTCGGGGGCGTTGATGAATCAGGCGTCGTCATGAGGTCCAGACTGTTTAGAAGATTAAATGGGACAGCCAAAGCCTCTCTGGTTAAGCATCCAAAGATGGCGGGAAAAGAAGCGACCGACGAGCATGCCAGGTGCGAGCTTCGTACATCACACGGTTGTTGAAAGTCATAACAGAACACCACTTGCATAATTGTAGCCATATCCGATAGCAACTGCAGTTTTCGGGGTTTGAAGATGTGAAATCGGTAGATCGGCTTATATGGAAGCTATATGGGGTTATAGAACACCGTAACCAACATTTTGGTTGGTTAAAAGTTTCGTCTTCTCTGGGCAAAGGGCCAAAAATCAAAGGACCATATCTCATATGAGAGCTATATCAAAATTTGAAACAATATGGCTCATTTGCAGTCCCCAACGACTTTTATAGATAAGATAGAGAGCTCGCAAGCGGATTTCTGGCTTAGGTGTATAAACATATTGGCATGGGGCGGATTAATATCCGCACACTCTTTTCAAACTAACCTTACCCAACATAGATGAGAAGAATCTGTGCAAAATTTCGAGCGGTTAGCATTACGCGTAGAACCGCTATCGTGATTTTCACAGACGAACGGACGGACATGTCTAGATCGACTCTGATGGTCAAAATGATACAAAATATATATGTATATACATGGGGCCGCAGATTAATATATCGAGTGTTTATAAATGACTAGATAAGTATACCCACAGGCCTCACACCGCCACCCTCCCCCTCCAATGCTGGTGGCTAAAAACATTTTACCTATCAATTGATTTGATGTCAAATACTTCAGTCCATTAAAAATACCATCGATTTTCAAAGTATTTGCCTATTTCCTGTTACTCATTTCAAATTTTTTATTAAATTGAGCATCATTAAATCCCAGTTTCCTCTTCTTTCTTTCCCATCAATTGAAGACATTACAATCCCAAATGCCATGACGAATAAATTCTCACTTATCATTGCTGTTGACATTCTTAATGAAGGTGGTGGTTATTGGCCCAGCTAATTGCAGATTTTCTTACCTACCAAGCAAACACACACACTCACACATTAGACCAAATCTATTTCTATACCCTCCACCATAGGATGGAGGTATACTAATTTCGTCATTCTGTTTGTAACTCCTCGAAATATTCGTCTAAGACCCCATAAAGTATATATTTTTTTGATCGTCGTGACATTTTAAGTCGAACTAGCCATGTCCATCCGTCGAAAGCACGCTAACTATCGAAGGAGTAAAGCTAGCCGCTTGAAATTTTGCATAAATACTTCTTATTAGTGTAGGTCGGTTGGGAATGTAAATGGGCTATATTGGTCAACGTTTTCATATAGCTGCCATAAAAACCGATTTGGGATCTTGACTTTTTGAGCCGCTAGAGGGCACAATTCTTAGCCGATTTGGCTGAAATTTTACATGATATGTATTATTGTGACTTCCAACAACAGTGCTGAGTATGGTTGAAATCGGTCCACAACCTTATATAGCTGTCATATAAACCTTACTGCGGTCTTGACTTCTTAAGCATCTAGAGTGCGCAATTCCTATCCGATTTGGCTGAAATTTTGCACGACGAATAGTTCAAATCGGTCCATAACCTGATACAGCTCCCATATAAACCGATCTGGGGTTTTGACTTCTTGAGCCACTAGAGGACGCAATTATTATCCGATTTGGCTAAAATATATCATGACGTGTTTTGTTATGACTTCCAACAACTGTATTGAGAATGGTTCAAATCGGTCCATAGCCTGATATAGCTGACATATAAACCGATCTGGGGTCTTGACTTCTTGAGTCACTAGAGGGCGCATTCATTATCCGATTTAGGTGAAATTTTGCATGAGGTGTTTTGTTATAACTTTCAACAACTGTGCTAAGCTTTCACATCGGTCCATAACCTGATATAGCTGCCATATAAACCGATATGGAACCTTGATTTCTTGAGCCTTTATAGGGCGCAAATATTATCAGATTTGGCTGAAATATTGCATGACGTGTTTTGTTATGACTTCCAACAAGTGTGCTAAGAAGAGTTCAAATCGGTCCATAACCTGATATAGCTTCCATACAAACCGGTCTGTGGTCTTGACTTGTTGAGCCACTAGAGGGTGCAGTTATTATCCGATTTGGCTGAAATTTTGTACAACGGCTTCTCTCATGACCATCAACATACGTGTCGAAAATGGCACGAATAGGTTTATAGCCAAATGCAGTTCCCCTATAAACCGATCTCTCTATTTCACTTCTTCAGCCCCTAAAGTGCGCAATTCTTACTGATTTGGCTGAAATTTTACACAATGACTTCTACTATGGTCTCCAATATTCAGTTCAATTATGGTCCGAAATGAACCATAACTAGATATTGTTCCAATAACATAGCAGTTATTTTCTTTTATCTTTAGTTTGCCTAAAAAGAGGTACCGTGGCAAGAGCTCGACAAATGCGATCCATGGTGGAGGGTATATAAGATTCGGCCCGGCCGACCTAAGCACGCTTTTGCTTGTTTTGTATACTGCTATATACCACCTTAAATGACGAAGTCTGTGTTTTTTCGCTGCTTTTCCTTTCACAGTGATATATTGGCGTGTCAAATGGTAGTTCATACCCTTGTCCATAACAGAGATGGGAATTTATGGAAGGCCACTAAGTGGCATCCTCAGTCGCTCTACTGCTCCCCCTATCTCCCTAAATCACCAAATAAGGTGGGAAAAGCTCGCTTAAATTGGGCATGCTGTAGTTCTCACGTTTTGCGTATTAAGCGTAACAAATAGACGTACGCACTGTCAGACGGAAGTCTACTTAAGGCTCATTTGTTAGGCCACAATTGTATGATGTTTGTGCCTACGGTTTCAGTAGCTGTATCTGTATCCGTTTTCGTATATCTCTCTGACTCTCCGGGGATGATAGGTTAGTCTTCTTTTAATGAGCGTGTGACCCTAGTGGGCGTATGCGTATGGGAGTCTGTGTAAATGTCTGTTTCAAGTTTATTTATGAGCATATACAAAATGTATGAATGTATGAATAAACAGAAGTCTGTGGTTTGAGTGTTGGGAGTGTAGAGGGATGAAATCAAATGTAGAAACTCTCTTTTATTTTATTTCATTTTTGTTTGATTTTTGCTAGAAGTTATGTGCGTATGTGTGTGTGTTTGTAAATATTTCCAAAACTTTAGCTTTCATGTTTTTTTTTTTGCATTTTTGTTTTGTACGCTCCTCTAATTATGAGGTTGAGAAAGAGTTGAGTGGGAGGCATAGATCGTTATAAGCCAGTTGCCTTAATTAGCTGCCTTAGATTTATGTGCGTGAGACGGAGTGTTATTTTTGCTGGGCAGGGCCAGAACGGGTTAACTGACAAAAGCATCATCTGCATTATTTATGACAACAGAGTTTAATTGAGTTGAAATCTTAAGGTGAACAATCTGCCGTAAGTTGTTTGTTTGTTATACACGAATTTATAATCAAAGTAAACTACACTAAAGAGATTTAATCACAAAGGAATGATTTCGAAAGTATGTGCACATATGTTTACAGTTTATAGAAAATAAAACAAAAACTGCATTTAAATTTATTGAACGCCACACTTTAACAAATATTCTTAAAGAAGTTAATTTCGTGGGTTTGAGAAGGAGAGAAATGATTGAAAATTGAATAGAATAGAATGTTACTTTAGTGTAACAGTGAGTTGATATCTAGAGTTTATGGACAAAGAAGCAGACAGACAGGAAGAATAACAAGTAAAAGCGTGCTAAGTTCGGCCGGGCCGAATCTAATATACCCTCCACCATGGATCGCATTTGTCGAGTTCTTTTCCCGGCATCTCTTCTTAGGCACAAAAAAAGGATATAAGAAAGGATTTGCTCTGCTATTAGAGCGATATTAAGATATGGTCCGGTTTGGACCACAATTAAATTATATGTTGGAGACCTGTGTAAAATGTCAGCCAATTCGAATAAGAATTGCGCTCTTTGTGGGCTCAAGAAGTAAAATAGAGAGATCGATTTATATGGGAGCTGTATCGGGCTATAGACCGATTCAGACCATAATAAACACGTATCTTGATGGTCATGAGAGGATCCGTCGCACAAAATTTCTTGCAAATTGCGATCTCTAGAGGCTCAAGAAGTCAAGATCCCAGATCGGTTTATATGGCAGCTAAATCAGGTTATGAACCGACTTGTACTTTATTTGAGATAGTTGTTGAAAGTAAAAATAAAAAAACGTCTTGCGAAATTTCAGCCAAATCGGATAAGAATTGCGCCCTCTAGAGGCTCAAGAAGTCAAGACCCAAGATCGGTTTATATGACAGCTATATAAGGTTATGAACCGATTTAAACCATACTTGGCAAAGTTGTTGGATATCATAACAAAACACGTCGTGCAAAATTTCATTCAAATTGGATAAGAATTGCGCACTCTAGAGGCTCAAGAAGCCAAGACCCAAGATCGGTTTATATGGCAGCTATATCAGGTTATGGACCGATTTGAACCATAATTGGCACAATTGTTGGATATCATAAGATAATACTACGTGCCAAAATTGCACGACAATCAATCGGATAAGACTTGCGCACTCTAGAGGCTCAAGAAGTCAAGACCCAAGATCGGTTTATATGGCAGCTATATCAAAACATGGACCGATATGGCCCATTTACAATACCAACCGACCTACACTAATAAGAAGTATTTGTGCAAATTTTCAAGCGGCTAGCTTTACTCCTTCGGAAGTTAGCGTGATTCGACAGACAGTCGGACAGACGGACAGACGGACGGACAGACGGACGGACATGGCTAGATCGACATAAAATTTCACGACGATCAAGAATATATATACTTTGTGGGGTCTCAGACGAATATTTCGAGTAGTCACAAACAGAATGATGAAATTAGTATACCCCCCATCCTATGGTGGAGGGTATAAAAACAAGAAAAAAAGTCGGTAAGTTCGGCCCAGCCGAACTTTGGATCAAATTTGTAGAACAAACTATTGATCTCTTTGGTAGCCATATCCAAATATAGACCGATCTGATACGGATGTCGAGAAGCCTAACATAAGTCACTGTCAAAATTTCGGCGAATGCGGACAATAAATGCGCCCTATATGGGCCCAAAACCTTAAATGGAAAGATGGGTCTATATGGCAGCTGTATCCAAATCTGAACCGATCTAGACTAAATTGAAGAAGGATGTCGAAGGGCCCAACGCAACTCATTGTCCTAAATTTTGGAGAAATCCGACAACAAATGCGTCTTTAATGGGCCCAAGACCTTAAATCGCGAGATCGGTCTATATGGCAGCAATATCCAAATCTGGACCGATCTTGGCCAATTTGAAGAAGAATGTCGACTGGCCTAACACAACTCAACTCGACTGGCCTAACACAACTTACAAATTTCAGCATAATCGGATAATAAATGTGGCTTTTATGGGCCTAAGACCCTAAATCAGAGGATCAGATATATGGAAGCTATTTCCAAATCTGGACCGATCTGGGCCGAATTGAAGAAGGATATCGACTGACCTAGCACAACTCTCTGTCCCAAATTTCAGCAAAATCGGATAAAAAATGTGGTTTTTATGGCCCTAAGACCTTAAATCATCGAATCGGTTTATATGACACATATATATTCATATCTGGACCGATCAATGCCTAATTAGAGAAGAATATCGACTGGCCTAACACAACTCACGGTCCCAAATTTCAGCTAAATCGGATTATAAATGTGAATTTTTTGGGCCTAAGACCCTAAATCGGAGGATCGGCCTATATGGCAGCTATATCCAAATGTGGACCGATCTGGGCCAAATTGACGAAGGATGTCGAAGGGCCTAACAAAACTCACTGTCGCAAATTTCATCAAAATCGGATAATAAATGTGGCTTTTATGGGCCTAAGACCCTAAATCGGAGTATCGGTCTATATGGGGGCTATATCAAGATGTACTGCGATATAGCCCATCTTGGAACTTAACCTGTTTATGGACAAGAAAAAAATCTGTGCAAAGTTTCAGCTCAATATCTCTATTTTTAAAGACTGTGGCGTGCTTTGAACATACATACGGACGGACATGGCTAGATCATCTTAGATTTTTACGTTGATCAAGAACATATATATAAATATTTATATATACTTTATAGGGTCGAACATTTATTATATTTCGACGCGTTGCAAACGGAATTACAAAATAAATATACTTCCATCCTTCCATCCTTGTTGGGTATAACAACATGGAAGGAAGGGCATATGTCGGAAAGTGCAGATTATATTATACCCTATACCTACCCTTTATGCAAAATGTAAGAGCAATATCGAATTCTGAATCGATTTCTAAAAAAATTCATCAGTAAAATGGGGTCTCGTAAGAAAACCCTTTCAGTCAAATCTCGAGAGTATCGAGTTACAAATGATAACGTTATTTCAATTTAAGTCCAAATCGGACGAACATATAAATGGGAGCTATATCTAAATCTGAACCGATTTCTGTGAAATTCACCAATAATGACGAGATTTATAGGATAACCCCTGATGCAAAATGTAGTAAGAATCGGTTACAAATGACGACATAATTGCAATGATAATCCAAATCGGACGAACATATATATGGGAGCTATATCTAAATCCGAACCGATTTCTGTGAAATTCACCAATAATGTCAAGATTTATAAGAGAACAAATTCACAAAGTTATAATGCCCTGTACCACAGTTGTGGTGTAGGGTATAAAAAATTAAAAAAAAAAAAACTAGTAAAAGCGTGCTAAGGTCGGCCGGGCCGAATCTTATATACCCTCCACCATGGATCGCATTTGTCGAGATCTTTTCCCGGCATCTCTTCTTAGGCAAAAACAAGTAAAAGCGTGCTAAGTTCGGCCGGGCCGAATCTTTTACACCCTCCACCATGGATCGCCTTTGTCGAGATCTTTTCCCGGCATCTCTTCTTAGGCAAAACAAGTAAAAGCGTGCTAAGTTCGGCCGGGCCGAATCTTATATACCCTCCACCATGGATCGCATTTGTCGAGTTCTTTTCCCGGCATCTCTTCTTAGGCAAAAAAAAGGATATAAGAAAAGATTTGCTCTGCTATTAGAGCGATATTAAGATATGGTCCGGTTTGGACCACAATTAAATTATATTTATGTTGGAGGCCTGTGTAAAATGTCAGCCAATTCGAATAAGAATTGAGCTCTTTGTGGGCTCAAGAAGTAAAATAGAGAGATCGATTTATATGGGAGCTGTATCGGGCTATAGACCGAGGAGGCTCAAGAAGTCAAGACCCCAGATCGGTTTATATGGCAGTTATA
Source organism: Stomoxys calcitrans (assembly GCF_963082655.1). Taxonomy (NCBI): domain Eukaryota; kingdom Metazoa; phylum Arthropoda; class Insecta; order Diptera; family Muscidae; genus Stomoxys; species Stomoxys calcitrans. The sequence continues at coordinate 56,103,072 of NC_081552.1, read as the reverse complement.
TCAGGTTATGGACCGATTTGAAACATACTCGGCACAGTTGTTGGATGTAATAACGAAACACGTTGTGCAAAATTTCATTCCAATCGGATACCAATTGCGCACTCTAGAGGCTCAAGAAGTCAAGACCCCAGTTCGGTTTATATGACAGCTATATCAGGTTATGAACCGATTTGATCCATATTTGGCACAGTTGTTGGATATCATAACAAAATACTACGTTCCAAAATTCATTCAAATTGGATAAGAATTGCGCCCTCTAGAGGCTCAAGAAGTCAAGACCCAAGATCGGTTTATATGACAGCTATATAAGATTATGGACCGATTTGAACCATACTTGACACAGTTGTTGGATATCATAACGAAACACGTCGTGCAAAATTTCATTCCAATCGGATAAGAATTGCGCACTCTAGAGGCTCAAGAAGTCAAGACCCAAGATCGGTTTATATGGCAGCTATATCAGGTTATGAACCGATTTGAACCATACTTGGCGCAGTTGTTGGATATCATAACAAAACACGTCGTGAAAAATTTCATTCCAATCGAGTAAGAATTGCGCACTCTAGAGGCTCAAGAAGTCAAGACCCAAGATCGGTTTATATGGCAGCTATATCAAAACATGGACCGATATGGCCCATTTACAATACCAACCGACCTACACTAATAAGAAGTATTAGTGCAAAATTTCAAGCGGCTAGCTTTACTCCTTCAGAAGTTAGCGTGCTTTCGACAGACAGACGGACGGACGGACAGACGGACAGACGGACAGACGGACGGACATGGCTAGATCGACATAAAATGTCACGACGATCAAGAATATATATACTTTATGGGGTCTCAAACGAATATTTCGAGTAGTTACAAACAGAATGACGAAATTAGTATACCCCCCATCTTATGGTGGAGGGTATAAAAATAGTTAAAGATGTGGAATTATAGAACGGAAAGAATTAAGCGAAATAAAGTATATATATTCTTGATCGTCGCGACATTTTATGTCGATCTAGCCATGTCCGTCCGTCCGTCCATCCGTCCGTCTGTCTGTCGAAAGCACGCTAACTTCCGAAGGAGTAAAGCTAGCCGCTTGAAGTTTTTCACAAATACTTCTTATTAGGTGTAGGTCGGTTGGTATTGTAAATGGGCCCTATCGGTCCATGTTTTGATATAGCTGCCGTATAAACCGATCTTGGGTCTTGACTTCTTGAGCCTCTAGAAGGCGCAATTCTTATCGGATTGGAATGAAATTTTGCACGACGTGTTTTGTTATGATATCCAACAACTGTGCCAGGTATGGTTCAAATCGGTCCATAACCTGATATAGATGCTATATAAACCTGATATAGATGAGCCTCTAGAGGTCGCAATTATTATCCGATTTGCCTGCAATTTTGTACGACGGATCCTCTCTTGACCATCAACATACGTGTTTATTATGATCTGAATCGGTCTATAGCCCGATACAGCTCCCATATAAATCGATCTCTCTATTTTACTTCTTGAGCCCCCAAAGGGCGCATATATTTGAATTGTGGTTCAAACCGGACCATATCTTGATATTGCTCTAATAGCAGAGCAAATCTTTTCTTTTATCCTTTTTTGCCTAAGAAGAGATGCCGGGAAAAGAACTCGGCAAATGCGACCCATGGTGGAGGGTATATAAGATTCGGCCCGCCCGATCTTAGCACGCTTTTACTTGTTATATAAAAGATTCTTTTCAACTTGCAGTTGATTCAAAAGACAGTGACAAAACAAAAGTTCTGAAAACGAATCTAATGCTCTAATATGTCGTTATCCCAAAACATAAATGAGTTATAACAGTTTCTGTATTAAGTCATTGCCGTTATCTGCAACAAAACATAATTAAGCACAAAACGGGAAGGGGAGAGAGAGAGCGGTGACAGGTCCCAAAAGCCAAGAAAGGCAAGAAGGCAAATAGATACGAAGATGTTGTTTGCAGGAATGACAGGGTACAAGGATTTTAAGATTTCGCTGAATTCTAAAGATGATGAACAATAATTCCCAGTCTTATAAGAAAAGCCAAGGTTCTAAGGATTTAAATCAAGAAATGAGGGCAATTTAATTTTCTTAATTATTCAAGGCATCTGAAAAAGCTTCTCAACATACAAAATATACAAAAGTTTGGAGTGGGGAAGCACTAGTAGCATTATAACAGCAAAAGTCCTGAAGATATTTTTCCATTTTAAGCTTTACCTTAATCTTTATATGAGAGCAGCATATTTCTGCTGATTCGTTGTATTGCCACCTAAAACTCAAAAGCTAGTATTCAACATGTCACACATAAACTTGTTGTTTAGGTTAAAGCACGGCAAAGTAAGTAAAAAAAGAAGGCCAAAGATGGCCCACCACCATTAGCACCATTAGCAGTACAGCCCACATCTTTATATGCAATGGCAGTCACACTTGATCCATTGTATACACCCTACTTCACACACACAGTAACAATAACAGCGTCCGTGTAGCCTAGTAATAAGAATAAGAGGCGATAACAAGAGTACAACAATAGTCCCAAAGTAAATTAGTATAGTAAATGTTAAATTGATAAGCACGTTTGTTATTGAGCTCCGAATAAGTTGGATATTTTTCACACAAAAAGCGCATATTGGAAAACAAAAAAAAGCACCAGTTGTTTGTTGGAGTGTGGACTGCTGCAGGATATTGAAGATCACAGTGAAAGTTTCAACAACGGCAAATTGTTCACTAAATATAAATCTTAAAAACTCAGAATCTCGCAAACTAAATTACACAACAGGATTTTTAATGTTAACCGGTAAGCGATATAGATAAATAAACAACAGCAGTACAACAAAACACAGCTGATTACCGTCGTAGATGTCATTTGGAGATAAAGCCGTTTTTACACCACGATCAATTTAGTAATTTGCAATACAACCTGCCCAATTGATTAATTCACAATAGACCACTTGTCCGTTAACGTTTGAAAACTACAGTGGTCCAAAGCAAAAGTTATTTTAAACAAACTGGAAAAACGAAAGGCTTGTAATTTATCTCCAGAAGGGGAATCGAAAAACAATCCAAAATCATTCAAAATGAATAACGAACAAAAAGTTTCCGATATAAATGTTGCCAGTTTAAAAACAATTATAAGAGAATGTAACGAAGAGGTTTTGGGACGAATTACATCGCTCAGTGAAGAAGTAAATCATTTGAAAGTGATCAATGATGGTTTGGCGCATGAAATGGAGGTTCTTAAAACAGAAAATAATATGCTTAAGAGACGTTTAAATGAGTTGGAAAACAACATAAAAGGAAAAAACTTAATTTTCAGAGGTCTTAACTCTCAACAAACCAATATTGGCGAAATACAAAAGATATGTCAGCAAGTATTAAAAGTGGAAATAGAGAAAGGAGTGAAATCGGTAAAAACATTGTACCAACGAAATGGATCGGCAGCAGTGGTGGTAGAATTTGAAACTGAAAGCGATGTTGAACTTATTCTGTCGAAAACGAGCTACTTAAAAGGAAGGCAAATATATATCGAACGGGATCTAAATGCAGAGCGAAGATTGGACAAGATCATTATGATAAAATTGAGAAGACAATTGATCGATTTCAGCAAGAAACACCAGGTGAAAGTAAGAGATGACAGGATTAAGGTTGCTGATAAATGGTTTAAGTGGAATTCGGAGAAAAGACTGGTATGTGGTCCATGCAATGCGGTCAATGTTATGGGAGAACTGTATGGAGAAGATTTTAACCTGAATTTAAAATATGATATTATAAAAAACTCGTTAAATTTAAAAAACTAGATAATTGTAATAAATTCAATTCAAATAATTTCATATCGATAAGTAATAATATAGTATTAAGTAAACTAGCAAAAAAAACTTTCAAAATGTTATCATACAATGTTCATGGTCTTAGGAGCAAGTGTCTCTATCCGGATTTCTTTGAATATGTTAGGAGCTTTGATATATTTGCATTAATTGAGACTCACGTTGTAGAGAGTGAAACAGAGGGATGGAAAAAATATTTCAATGATTTCAACTTATATTGGCTGAACGCAGAACGAAATCATACATATGGCAGAGCTAGTGGTGGAATTCTATGTGGAGTGAATAGAAGTCTACAAAAAATTGGAATAAATCACGAATACCAGCGAAAGGATAACATAAATATTATAAAAATTAAATCTCCAGAAACAAGTTTTGTATTCGTCCCGGTTTATATAAGAGGAGAAAAGTGGTCAAGCGAATTCGAAGTTGTGAAGGAGGTTTTTAAAAACTTATCAGAAAGTAATATTATCCTGGCAGGAGATATGAATGTCCGCATAGGAAACCTTCAACAGAATCATGAAAATTGTTTGCTAAAAGAATTTACGGCCGGTAAAGAAATAAGGCAGTCAAAGGATTTCGTAGTAAACTCAAAAGGCAAAAAATTTGTGGAATTTTGTGAAGATAACGGATTGCTAGTATTAAATGGCAGAACTATAGGTGATGTGGAAGGACACTATACATTTGTAAGCAATATAGGTAACTCGGTCAACGATATTGTGGCAATGACATACGAAGGACTGAGAATGATAGAAAGATTCGAAGTGGAGGAGAAAATATGGTCAGACCATTTACCATTGAAACTAGAAATTAAATGCCCACACACGACAAGTGATATAATTCCCCTAAATCTGCTACCAAAATTACAGTGGGGAAAACAAAACGAAAGATATGAGCGAAAGTTGAATCGGAATCTTTGTATAGCAAAAAATAATGGTGAAATAAACAGTTTAAAGGATCTAACGGACATCATACACAAATCGGCGATAAAATCCAACATATTTAATAAACCTAAAAAATACAAGTCAAATTGGTTCAACTCGAAATGTGAAAAAGCTCGTATAGATGCATTTAAACACCTTAATATTTACAGAAAAGCCAGCACACAAAGTAACAAAAGAAGTTATTTAGAAGTGGTAAGCATTTACAAAAAAACATGCAAAGAGCGGAAGAAGGAGTATGCAAGAGAATTAGAAAGGCAACTTTTAAATACTGTCGATGCAAAACAGTGGTGGAAAATCGCAAAGCAGATAAGGGGCCAGAGTACGGAGATAGGGGCAAATATTTCGGCTCAAGAATTTAAAACATACTTTGATATGCTCTTAAACCAGCAACAATTTGCAAATGATATTCAGTATGCGCCAATGTATCGAACCGACCATGAACTGGATAAAAATATCGAGGTCTTTGAAATTACCGAAGTGCTGAAGAAGACAAAGGAAAACAAGGCACCAGGTATAGACAGAGTGCCATATGAGTTCTTAAAAAATGCATCCCAGGAATTTCTAGCGGAATTGGCCAATCAGTATAACGAAATGTTTAACACAAGTCGTGTAGATAGTACAATGGAAGAATCGGTAATATTCCCCATCCACAAAAAAGGAGATCTTAATATAACAAGCAATTATAGAGGGATAACCTTTATGAATTCTTCTGCCAAAGTTCTTATGGGAATTTTAAATAATCGTATAAAGCAGTGGACAGAAAGCAATAACATTTTAAATGAATTTCAAGCAGGCTTCCGATCAGGATATTCGACGGTAGACAATATATATAATTTAGCCTCAATTGTTCACCTAAAACTTGATGAGAAAAAGAAAGTCTATGCGTTTTTTGTTGATTTTTCGGCGGCTTTTGATATGATTTCACGAAACCTGATGTTTTTTAAACTTCATAGCATGGGGATTTCAACAAAAGTAGTTAATTTGATTGAAAACATATACAGAAATACTAGGTCGGTGGTATGGACTGGAAAAGACGTATCAGAGCATTTCTATACTTACACTGGAGTACGACAAGGATGTTTATTGTCACCATTGTTATTTACCTTGTATCTAAATGATCTGCACGACGGGCTAGAAGGTGGAGTGCTGATTGATGAATTAAATATTCGTGTGTTATTGTATGCTGATGACATAGTGATTTTAGCGGAAGATAGAGAAGTATTGCAAAAAATGATAAAGAACTTGGAAAATTATTGCATCCAGTGGAATATGGTTGTAAATTTGGCAAAATCAAAGATAATGGTCTTCCGAAATGGAGGTAGACTATCGACAAATGAAAAATGGATATATCACAATCAAGAAATCGAAATCGTGAATGAATATATTTATTTAGGGGTCACATTAACACCAAAAATGACCTTCACAAAACATGTCGAGGCCAGAAATATAAAATCGAAAACGTGCATAAATGCTACCTGGAAGGAACTTATAAATAAGCCACAGATATCACTAATAGCAAAATGGAAAATCTTTCAAAGCGTATGTAGAACGACACAGTCTTATGCGGCACAAGTGTGGGGATTTGGATGGTTCGATGAAGTTGATAAGCTACAGAGATACTTCTTAAAAAGGGTATTGAGGCAACCAGATTCACTGCCAAACTACATTTTATCATTAGAAACAGATGTACAGGACAATCACTTCTACACTCTAAAGCTTCACTTGGATTATGTTGGAACTACGTTATTTAAATATGAAACCCGAAGATTACCACATATACTGTCCTCCAAAATATGGGAGAAAAGAATATTTTGGGCAAAGACCATAGAAACCTTGGCGTATCAAGTAAATATTTCAACATCTAATATAGATATAAATACGCAGGAATGGATAAGAGAAATGGACGATATGTCAAATAAGCTAAAAATACAGAACTATAGACAAAAAAGACGGAGTGCAAATGCCAGCGAAACCAGATTTTACCGTTTTCTGAATCCAGAGGTTGGAATAGAGTATATGGCCAATAGTAGGAATTTGGATCAGATTTCTATTTTAATGAGAACAAGAGCCGATGTACTCCCTTTAAATGGAAACTACCATGGAAATGAAGAAACAAAGCTATGTACTCTCTGCAATACACGTGAAGTCGAGAATATGCAACATTTCATTGCCAAATGTCCAATATTATGTGAAATTAGAGTGAGGTTTTTAGGACGCACATATTTAGAAGAAAGAGAACTTATAAATATTTTAAATGGGTATATGGAAGATGGATGGGAGAAGCTATACAATTATGTCCGAATGGCATTAAGATATAGAAAGAATATAATTCAAGAACAATTTTGAAAAAAAAAAACCAACTATTTTATAGAATTATAGTTAATTTAACAGAATTTTAAATATCGGTTATTGACAGACAACTTTCTAAGTTATTGTCATAAATACATATTCTATTTTGTTATATTTAATATATACTATGTATTAGAAGTTTTGAATTGTAATGATGATAGAAAACAAAATAAAATACTACTACTACTATATAGTAGTCCCAAAGTGGGTTAAGAGCATTTAAATTCAAATTGGTTCAGAGTACATCTGAAGATGGCTACAAAACCAGAAAACCCCCATGAAAGCCAACAAAAACTTAACCCAGCCTAACAAAGTGTAGAGACTAACATAAATAAGTAAAAACGTAATAAGTTCGGCCGTGCTGAACTTTGGATACCCACCACTAAGGATATAATAATCATTCTATTTTATTATAACTCTACTACTATATCTACATCCATTTATTCAGGTCCCGAGAACTCATATACTAGTGACAGTTTCAGCGCAATCTTGTAATAAATCCGCTTTTTATGAGATTAAGATCCTAAATTGGAAAAACAGTCTATATGGCAGCTATATCTAAATATAGTCCGATCTGAACCATATTTGAGTCTGATGTTGGGAGGCTGAAAACAACTCACTGATTCACATTTCCGTGATATCGGGAAATAATTAAAGCTTTTATGGGCGTCAGACAGTTAATCGGAACATCGGTCTGTATGACAGCTAACACTAAATATAATTCGATCTAAACCAAATCTAGGTCGGATTACGGGGGGCTTAAGACAACTCGCTGTTTCAAATTTCAGTGAAATCGGATAAAAAAGCTTTCTATATGGCAGCTATATCCAAATATAGTCCGATCTTAACCATATTTTGGGTCGGATGCGGGGAGGCCTAAACTTTTTCAAATTTCAGAGAAATCCGATAAAAAACAAAGCTTTTATGGGCTTTAGACCCTTTATCGGCAGCTATATATAAATATAGTCCGATCTTTACCATTATTGCATCAAATGTCGGGATGTAGGTCTATATACCAGCTATATCTAAATATGGTCCGATTTAGCCCATCCAAGAACTTAACCAAATTTCTCCTAAATATCTCAAATTTGAAAGCTGCAGAGTGTTTACAACAGACGGACGGACAGACATACGGACATCGTTAAGTCATCTTAGAATTTTACAACGATCCGAAATATATATACTTTGTAGGGTCGGAATTGATATTTCGATGTGTTGCAAAAGAAATGACTAAATGAACACACCCCCTGTCCTTTGGTGGTGGTTATAAAAAGTGGAAAAATGGAACGATTACTAAGATCTTCGTAAATGCTTTTGTAAGCAGGGGCAAAGGTCTTAGATTTTTAGAGTAGGATTTAAATATGAATGTAGTACAACATTTTATAAGGTGATACTAAAAATACAAAAATGTTTCTAAATCTCCAAAATAAATTTTTGAATAGGAAACATGTTTCCCATGTAGTTTTTCCCCCCAAAAAAATTTCAGCTAGCTACTCATATTCAATTCCCCCGACTGCAAGATATGAAAAATTAAAGCAATATCATAAAAAAGCAAAAGAGAGACATAGACATATCAACGCAGTGTTTGCCCTAAGCGGTTAATGTGCTCATATCCCAGTAACACATTTTCGAGAACAACGCAAAATATTCTTTAGAAAAGGGGGACACAGTGGAAAAGAACAAAATCTTGCCAAAAAATTTTCTAGAAATAAATTTTTTCTAATCTTTCTAGTAAATAAAAATTTTACTAAATGTTTAACAGAAATAATTTAAAATCATTAAAAAAAATGCAATAGTTTGGCGGAGCCAACTATATAATACCCTACACCACCGAGTCATCGTACTACTTTTGATGTAGTCAGATTTTAATTTTGAATACCTATTGAAATATCGAATGGAACCTTGCAAGATTTTCTTACGATAGGACCAAAATTGTGGCTACTCCAGTCTTAAAAGCGTATATCGACCAAAATAAACTGTGATTTCTAAGAGCAGTAGGAATAAATGCTTCAATGTTGTCTTCCAATGCCTCAATTGAAGCGGGCTCGCTGGTATAGACATGAGCTTTACGCGTGCTGTGTGTCATGCGGCATGTGACACCGTCGTGTTGAAACCACATGTCAGGCAAGTCAAGCTCTTGCATTTTGGGCAAAAAAAAAAAAAAAAAAAAAAAAAAAAAATTGGATATCATCTCACCATAGCGCTCACCATTCACAGTTGCGTTACGATTCGCATCATCTTTGAAGAAGCACAGTCCAATGATGGCACCAGCCCATAAACCGCACTAAACTGTGACTTTTTCTGCATGCATTCTTAGCTCCTGCAATGATTTTGGACTGATCTTCACTCCAAAATCGACAATTCTGATTTATGTACCCATTGAGCCAAAAATGATTTTTGTTGCTCAATGGAAGAAGCGCGTGATGAACTTTCTTAACAAAGCACGCATTTTGATCATAACATTCAATACTTTGCAAGCGCTGTTCGTTTGTAAGACGTTCCATGGTTAAATTATAGACCAAACTGAAGATGTTTGATAGAGAAATAAAACACGAAACGGCCGTGAGATGTTTAAACCAGTGTTGTAAAAAAGATAATAGCTAACAAGTAAAAGCGCGCCAAGTTCGGCCGGGCCGAATCTTATATACCCTCCACCATGGATCGCATTTGTCGAGTTCTTTTCCCGGCATCTCTTCTTAGACAAAAAAGGATATAAGAAAAGATTTGCTCTGCTATTAGAGCGATATTAATATACGGTCCGGTTTGGACCACAATTAAATTATATGTTGTAGAACTGAGTAAAATGTCAGCCAATTCGAATGAGAATTGCGCCCTTTGGAAGCTCAAGAAGAAAAATAGAGAGATCGATTTATATGGGAGCTGTATCGGGCTATAGACCGATTTAGACCATAATAAATGTGTATGTTGATGGTCATGAGAGGATCCGTCGCACAAAATTTCAGACAAATCGGATAATAATTGCGACCTCTAGAGGCTCAAGAAGTCAAGATCCCAGATCGGTTTATATGGCAGCTATATCAGGTTATGAACCGATTTGAACTATACTTGGCACAGTTGTTGGATATCATAATATAATACTTCGTGCAAAAATTCATTCAAATCGGATACGAATTGCGCCCTCTAGAGGCTCAAGAAGTCAAGACCCAATATCGGTTTATATGACAGCTATGGCAGGTTATGAACCGATTTGAACCATACTTGACACAGCTGTTGGATATCATAACAAAACACGTTGTGCAAAATTTCAGTTTAATCGGATAAGGATTGCGCCCTCTAGAGGCTCAAGAAATCAAGACCCAAGATCGGTTTATATGGCAGCTATATCAGGTTATGAACCGATTTGAACCATAGTTAGCAAAGTTGTTGGATATCATAACAAAACACGTCGTGCAAAATTTCATCCCAATCGGATAAGAATTGCGCACTCTAGAGGCTCAAGAAGTCAAGACCCAAGATCGGTTTATATGGCAGCTATATCAGGTTATTAACCGATTTAAACCATATTTGGCACAGTTTTTGGATATCATTAGAAAACACGTCGTGCAAAATTTCATTCCAAACGAATAAGAATTGCGCACTCTAGAGGCTCAAGAAGTCAGAACCCAAGATCGCTCGAAAAATTTGTTCGAGCTGTCAGAAGCGCATTTATGATCCGATTTTCAAAAATGAAAAATATATTGGGTTGCCCAAAAAGTAATTGCGGATTTTTCATATAGTCGGCGTTGACAAATTTTTTCACAGTTTGTGACTCTGTAATTGCATTCTTTCTTCTGTCAGTTATCAGCTGTAACTTTTAGCTTGCTTTAGAAAAAAAGTGTAAAAAAGTATATTTGATTAAACTCATTCTAAGTTCACGAAACATCTCATGCTTAATTTTGTACGGATATTGTGGATACTAAAGACTTAAAAGGCCACATCGGATGAAAGATATATATGGGAGCTATATCTAAACCTTAACCGATTTTGATGACATTTGACATGCAAACATCAAAATAACACTTCGTGCCAAATTTGGCAAAGACCAGACTAAAATTTTGGATTCTACAGCTCGAATGAAAGATATATATGGGAGTTATATCCAACAGATTTTTTATACCCTCCACCATAAGATGGGGGGTATACTAATTTCGTCATTCTGTTTGTAACTACTCGAAATATTCGTCTGAGACCCCATAAAGTATATATATTCTTGATCGTCGTGACATTTTATGTCAACCTAGCCATGTCCGTCCGTCTGTCCGTCCGTCCGTCCGTCCGTCTGTCTGTCGAAAGCACGCTAACTTCCGAAGGAGTAAAGCTAGCCGCTTAAAATTTTGCACAAATACTTCTTATTAGTGTAGGTCGGTTGGTATTGTAAATGGGCCATATCGGTCCATGTTTTGATATAGCTGCCATATAAACCGATCTTGGGTCTTGACTTCTTGAGCCTGTAAAGTGCGCAATTATTATCCGATTGGAATGAAATTTTGCATGACGTGTTTTGCTATGATATCCAACAACTGTGCCAAGTGTGGTTCAAATCGGTCCATAACCTGATATAGCTGCCATATAAACCGATCTTGGGTCTTGACTTCTTGAGCCTCTAGCGTGCGCAATTCTTATCCGATCAGAAGGAAATTTTGCACAACGTGTTTTGTTACGATATCCAACAACTGAGCCAAGTATGGTTCAAATCGGTCCATAACCTGATATAGCTGCCATATAAACCGATCTTGGGTCTTGACTTCTTGAGCTTCTAGAGGGCGCAATTCCTATCCGATTTGGCTGAAATTTTGCATGACGTATTTTATTTTTACTTTCAACAACTGGATCAAATAAGGTTTAAATCGGTTCATAACCTGATATAGCTGCCATATAAACCGATCTGGGATCTTGACTTCTTGACCCCTAGAGGTCGCAATTATTATCCGATATGCCTGAAATTTTGTACGATGGATCCTCTCATGACCATCAACAAACGTGTTTATTATGGTCTGAATCGGTCTATAGCCCGATACAGATCTCATATAAATCGTTCTCTCTATTTTACTTCGTGAGCCCCAATGGGCGTAATTCTTAAACGAATTGGCTGAAATTCTACACAGGCCTCCAACATATAATTTAATTGTGGTCCGAACCGGACCATATCTTGATATCGTTTTAATAGCAGAGTAACTCTTTTCTTATATCCTTTTTTGCCTAAGAAGAGATGCCGGGAAAAGAACTTGACAAATGCGATCCATGGTGGAGGGTATATAAGATTCGGCCCGGCCGAACTTAGCACGCTTTTAGTTGTTTCAAAATCAATAGCGTTTGTCCTTGGACAAAAAAGTGTCTTGGGCAAAATTTTATGAAAATTTAACAACAAATGCGACCTGTACCTTGATTACAAGAATACATGGACAGCCAGACTGACGGAATTGAATCAGAAAGTGATTCTAAGCTTATCGATGGGTCTAGCTCTTCTCCTTCTTAGCGTTGCATACAAGCGCACAAAGTTATAATAATCTGTAACACAGTAGTGGTGTAGGGTTTCAAAAATATTTTCTTGCAATACAATGTTGAAAAAAATTTTTTTTGTTACAAAAATTTTCGAAGAAAAAATTTTTTAGGTCCTGCCAAGACATTAACGCTTGACAAAATTTAGTATAGAAAGAAAATTGAACACCTTTATTTATATAAATAAAATGTGAGAAATAAATTAAACGTTCATATATGTTTAAAAGCCCTACTAGTTTGTTTCTTCTTGGTCTCCACTTCTTCACACTGTGTTGTGTGCATATTGTGAGAAAATGCCCAACCATGCCTGGTCGCTTTACACTTTTCAAACACTCAACACTTGCATAAAACCCCCATACCATTCAGATGGCATATCCTTAAGGAAGCGAATGTTCTTGTCTGCGGGTGTATGTCACAAATGTGTGTGGCTGCGCTAAATGTTTGTGTGTCACCATCATCATCACCAATACACAAAGGCCCTTCAACAGTTTACATGACTTGTCGTTCTTCTCTTCACAGAGAGCTACCAAAAGCAAAAATGTAGACATGCCAGGAAGACGGGTTAGTGACAAAGGATTAAGGTAATCCGTTTGGTTCTCGTACAAAATATTTTTTATACCCTCCACCATAAGATGGGGGGTATACTAATTTCGTCATTCTGTTTGTAACTACTCGAAATATTCGTCTGAGACCCCATAAAGTATATATATTCTTGATCGTCGTGAAATTTTATGTCGATCTAGCCATGTCCGTCCGTCTGTCCGTCCGTCCGTCCGTCCGTCCGTCCGTCTGTCTGTCGAAAGCACGCTAACTTCCGAAGGAGTAAAGCTAGCCGCTTGAAATTTTGCACAAATACTTCTTATTAGTGCAGGTCGGTTGGTATTGTAAATGGGCCATATCGGTCCATGTTTTGATATAGCTGCCATATAAACCGATCTTGGGTCTTGACTTCTTGAGCCTCTAGCGTGCGCAATTCTTATCCGATTGGGATGAAATTTTGCACGACGTGTTTTGTTATAATATCCAACAACTGTGCTAAGTATGGTTCAAATCGGTCCATAACCTGATATAGCTGTCATATAAACCGATCTTGGGTCTTGACTTCTTGAGCCTCTAGAAGGCGCAATTCTTATCCGATTGGAATGAAATTTTTCACGACGTGTTTTGTTATGATATCCAACAACTGTGCCAAGTATGGTTCAAATCGGTTCATAACCTGATATAGCTGCCATATAAACCGATCTTGGGTCTTGACTTCTTGAGCCTCTAGCGTGCGCAATTCTTATCCGATTGGAAAGAAATTTTGCACGACGAGTTTTGTTATGATATCCAACAACTGTGCCAAGTATTGTTCAAATCGGTCCATAACCTGATATAGCTGTCATATAAACCGATCTTGGGTCTTGACTTCTTGAGCCTCTAGAGTGCGCAATTATTATCCGATTGGAATGAAATTTTGCACGACGTGTTTTGTTATAATATCCAACAACTGTGCTAAGTATGGTTCAAATCGGTCCATAAACTGATATAGCTGTCATATAAACCGATCTTGGGTCTTGACTTCTTGAGCCTCTAGACGGCGCAATTCTTATCCGATTGGAATGAAATTTTGCACGACGTGTTTTGTTATGATATCCAACAACTGTGCTAAGTATGGTTCAAATCGGTCCATAACCTGATATAGCTGTCATATATACCGATCTTGGGTCTTGACTTCTTGAGCCTCTAGAAGGCGCAATTCTTATCCGATTGGAATGAAATTTTGCACGACGTGTTTTGTTATGATATCCAACAACTGTGCCAAGTATGGTTCAAATCGGTCCATAACCTGATATAGCTGCCATATAAACCGATCTTGGGTCTTGACTTCTTGAGCCTCTAGAGTGCGCAATTCTTATCCGATTGGAATGAATTTTGGCACGTAGTATTTTGTTATGATATCCAACAACTGTGCCAAATATGGTTCAAATCGGTTCATAACCTGATATAGCTGTCATATAAACAGATCTGGGGACTTGACTTCTTGAGCTTCTAGAGGGCGTAATTCCTATCCGATTTGGCTGAAATTTCGCAAGACGTTTTTTATTGTTACTTTCAACAACTATGGCAAATAAAGTACAAGTCGGTTCATAACCTGATATAGCTGCCATATAAACCGATCTTGGGTCTTGACTTCTTGAGCCTCTAGAGGTCGCAATTATTATCCGATTTGCCTGAAATTTTGTACGACGGATTCTCTCATGACCATCAACATACGTGTTTATTATGATCAGAATCGGACCAAAGCCCGATACAGCTCCCATATAAATCGATCTCTCTATTTTACTTTTTGAACTCACAAAGAGCGCAATTCTTATTCGAATTGGCTGACATTTTACACAGGTCTCCAATATATAATTTAATTGTGGTCAAAACAGGACCATATCTTGATATCGCTCTAATAGCAGAGCAAATCTTTTCTTATATCCTGTTTTGCCTAAGAAGAGATGCCGGGAAGAGAACTCGACAAATGCGATCCATGGTGGAGGGTATATAAGATTCGGCCCGGCCGAACTTAGCACGCTTTTACTTGTTTATACTTACCTCCATAACATAGGGGTATACTCATAGGGTCATTCCGCTTGTAACGCCTCGAATTATTCGTCTAAGACCCCACATTCATGATCGTCTCGACGTTCTGAGTCGATGTAGCCAAGTCCGTCCGTCTGTCGAAATCACGATAGCGGTCGAACGCATAAAGCTAGCCGCTCGAAATTGCAAATGGGTCATATCGGTTGTGTTTTCTTATGACTTCCAACAACTGTGCCTAGTACGGTTGAAATCGGTTTATAACCTGGTATAACTCCATATAAAACGATCTCTCGATTTGGTTCCTTGAGCCCTTACAAGCGGCAATTTTTTGTCCGATTTGGCTGAAATTTTGCACGTAGTATTCTCTTATGACTTCCACCAACTGTGCCAAGTAAGGTCCAAATGCGTCTATAACCTGATAGAGCTCCCATATTAACCGATCGCCCAATTTAATTTCTTAAACCCCTGGAAGCCGCCATTTTTGTCCGATTTGGCTGAAATTTTGCATGTAGTGTTTGCTTATGACTTCCAACTACTGTGCCTAGTACAATCCGAATCGGTCTTTAACCAACTTGACTTCTTGAGCCCTTGCAAGCCCCCATTTTCCAAATTCAAAATGGTGAGTTGTTTTAAGCCTCCCGACCTACGTATGGTTTAGATTGGACTTTAGTAAGATATAGCTGCCATATAGACCGATCTGCCGATTTAGGAACCGAAACCCACAAAAGCTTTATTTATTACCCGATTTCACTGAAATTTGAAACAGTGAGTTGTTTTAAGCCTAACGGTATTTGACCTTAATATAGTTCAGTTCGGATTATATTTAAATATAGCTGCCAAATAGACCGATCTGCCGATTAGGGGTCTGAAACCCATTAAATCTGAAGATATGTAGCGCACAAAACTTCCATGACAGTCTTGACTTGCAAACCAAAAAAAATATTGCTTTTTGTATACCCACGAGCGAATATACCCCCTATTCATTTAGTCACCATACACTAAGCCTTGAAAATATATCACCAACGATTAAACGGTTTTGGGTATTGGCCCTAAAATCTATAAATATTTAGTTCCACTCTCTTTAAAACCCAAATTAACTTAGTGAGCATATACGACCTATTTGGCGGGTTGTTATGGTAGTGGGACGTTCCCTAGACTGTTGGTCCCTAATGTTGATATCAGATAGATAGTTAGCAAACATGACCGGCTTGGGCGTTGTTTTGGGGGATGGGCGGCCACTCAGTAAATTGGCCCTGAAAATGTATGTCGGATTCGTGTTCTTCTCTAAAAACCCGCTTATTTGAGCCTCATATTGCAATAGTCAGCAAATACTTCCTATTTGGGTGGTGTTATGAGGGTGGGGTGGCCCCATAGACACTTTTCCCGAATATTGATATATTGATAACAGATCCGTGCATTACTCCCAAAGACATTTCATTTGGGGCCCATATGGCTTTGGACGTAAATTTGTTCCCTTGGGGGATGTTTTAGGGGAGAGGTGGCCCCCCAAACACTTGGTCCCATATTTTGATATCAGATGCGAATTCTACACTTAAATACCTTTTATTTAAACCCCATATGCCTATGGTCAGTAAATAAGTCCTATTTGGGGGGTGTTTTGGGGAAGGAGTGGATCCCAGAAACGTGGTCCCAAATTTCGATATTAGATTTGTATTTTACTCTCAAAAACCTTTCATTTGAGTCACATATTGCCATGGTCGGTAAATATGTCCGATTTAGGGGTGTTTCGGAGGTTGTGGTGGTCCCCCAAACACTTGGTCCGACAATTGGATATCAGATACGTTTACAACTATTAAATACCTTTCAGTTGAGTCCAACATTGTCATGATTGGTGTATATATGTTTTTGGTAGGTTTTGTGCAAACAAACAAACAAACAAACAAACAAACAAACAAACCGTCTGTCTGTCGAAAGCACGCTAACTTCCGAAGTAGTAAAGCTAGCCGCTTGAAATTTTGCATAAATACTTCTTATTAGTGTAGGTCGCTTGGTATTGTAAATGGGCCATATCGGACCATGTTTCGATACAGCTGCCATGTAAACCGATCTTGGGTCTTGACTTCTTGTGTCTCTAGAGTACGCAATTCTTATCCAATTGGGATGAATTTTAGCACGACCGGTTTTGTTATGATATCCAACAACTGTGCCAAGTATGGTTCAAATAGGTTCATAACCTGATATAGCTGCCATATAAACCGATCTGGGGTCTTGACTTTCTTGAGCCTCTAGAGTGCGCAATGCTTATCCGATTGGAATGAAATTTTGCACGTAGTATTTTGTTATGATATCCAACAACTGTGTCAGTATGGTTCAAATCGGTTCAAAACCTGATATAGCTGTCATATAAACAGATCTGGGGACTCGACTTCTTGAGCTTCTAGAGGGCGCAATTAATATCCGATTTTGCTGAATATTGCACGACACTTTCAACAACTTCTTACTTTCAACAACTGTGTCAAATAAGGTTCAAATCGGTTCATAACCTGATATAGCTGCCATATAAACCGATCTGGGACCTTGACTTCTTGAGCCTTTAGAGGTCGCCATTATTATCAGATTTGCCTGAAATTTTGTACGACGGATCCTCTCATGACCATCAACATACGTGTTTATTATGGTCTGAATCGGTCTATAGCCCGATACAGCTCCCATATAAATCTCTATTTTACTTCTTGAGCCCCCAAACGGCGCAATTCTTATTCGAATTGGCTGACATTTAATTTAATTGTGGTCTAAACCGGATCATATCTTGATATCGCTCTAATAGCAGAGCAAATCTTTTCTTATATCCTGTTTTACCTAAGAAGAAATGCCGGGAAAAGAACGCGACAAATGCGCTCCTGATGGAGGGTATATAAGATTCGGGTGGAGGGTATATAAGATAGTAAAATGGATCCAAATACCTTTACTAATGTCGCTAGGGACAGTTTGGTGATGCCAGTTGCCGACAAGAGAGAAGAACAAGGCTGCATACCTAGGAATAATTGGAGTGGGATAATCAAAGGACTGTCATCAGTATAGTCTGATGTCCCTGCGGACATCAGACTGGAGGAAACCCCCCTGGGTTTCCTCCAGTTAGTAAGGATGCAGGCTGGTATCGGGGCCGACAGACTAATTGCTTCGGGGATCAACGCTCAATTGAAATGTATCGTTGTGCGCTTAAAGAAGATTGGTGAGATCTGGCCAGGTGCTGCACAAAATTAAGTCAAGAAGAAGATATTCCTTAACGACCAATGGCGCATGCTTGGATACCAAAGATTCCATCAGATCCTGAGTCGATACTTGGAAGACTAAGTGAATATTATCCCAATCTTTCAACCACCGACTGGAAGATTGGTAGGTTGGATCCGGCTGATGGTGACCGGAGACATGCAGTATTCGTACTAAACTTCGGCTATCTTGCAGACCTCAACAAGTCTGAAGGAGTTGTACCCTACGGTTTCAACAAGTTGAAACTAAAGGTCAGCAGACGACTCAGCAGTTGTTGCTGAACACTTGTCTGAGTCTGGCGGATTGCAGGAGACTGAAAATCCCCCTGCCACAATCGAGATAGGAAGGGAAGGCATCGAAACGGGACCCGACAAACCCTGTGTGGGTGGGTCATTCGGTTGGACTGGGCTCATGGTGTGCGCCAGCGGGGAAGGACGGAACTCAAAAACTACTTCGACAGCAGCAGCTAGTGAAGCATCAATGGAGGAATCGTCCACACCGCATGTGTCCAGTGTCCCACAGCTTTCACACCAGCCCCTGGATGCGTTCGGAAGCTCATCAAGACAAGATCTAACGAATCTTGTGAAGATGAAAGAGGCTAACGCAACGGTGGTGGAAGTTCTAAATCCTATGGTCCGGTTTTTACAGATAAGTCTGGACCATTGTAAGGCCTCTTCGGCGGAACGAAAAGGCCTCCTGATGGCAGGGGGATTCGACGTGGTTCTAATCCAGGAGGATGGGAGTGTGGAGGAATAGTTCGTGGACTAAGAATTCCCGGATTTAAACAACTCAAGGGTACGGGGAATGGGAACCACAGAGCCTGTATTCTTGCAAAAAGTAGTCTAAATGTTTTCCTTCTTCCGTCGCTAAGTGCTGGAGATTCAGAAGTAGGCAGCCTAGAAATAAATAAATCTCATTACTGGCTGGCTTCCCTATATATGGCACACGATTCAGAAATGCCGCCTTCAAAATTTTACAGCTCCGTAGAGGAAAAATCCGTGGCCTCTTGGCTAAGGAAGATTTTGTCCTCGAGACCTATTACGGTGGGGTATATTCAGAAGGCAGAGAATGTATGGACAATGTCTAGTGAGGATTACACATTTCCCGGGAAATTCTGCAACGGACAACTTGGCGCCAGAAGAGGATGTCACTGGTATTTATCCGTCGGAGGTTATAAGGAAAATTGTGTCTGAGCCGAAAATCTTTTGGGCGATAAGAAGTTTCGACTCCTTTAAGTCGCCGCACCCTGATGATGGCTTAAAGAGATATACTCTGTTTGTATCAGCATGTCATATATACCTGTGGGATGGAGGGACAAAAAGGTAATTTTTTCCCAAAGCAGGAAAACCTTACCACACGAAGGCGAAAGATTTTAGTCCTATTTGTCTGTCATCCTTTATGCTGAAGGCTCTTGAGAGGTTGGTAGAAACGTATCATAGGGCAAAGATCACCTGTCGTGGCAGCAGCATGCATATAGTAAAGCCAAATCCACTAAAACAGCAAATCCGAGCAAGACAGAAGTAGTTCTTTTCAGCAGGAGATACAAGTTGCCTACAGTGTAACCTGTCTCCTTGGGTGAAGAGAATGTTTCATTTACAGAAAGCGCAAAATACGTGGGTGTTTTGCTGGACAGGAAATTGAACTTCAAATCCAACATTTTGAAAAAGGGAAGAAAGGCAACTCTTGCCCTATACACCTGCAAGAGAGCCATTGGCAATAGTTGGAGGTTTAGACCGCGCGTCATTCGTTGGGTATATACTGCAGTTGTTAGACCTATAATGCTATATGGTGTTGTGGTCTGGTGGACGGCTCTTCAAAAGTCCACCTACTGGTTAATATTTAACCAGATCCAAAGGATGGCTTGTTAGTGACGACACCATTTGATGCACTGAATTTAATGCTACATCTAATGCCTCTGGACATTATGGCTAGACAAAGGGGAGATAAGGGAACTTTCTCATTGGTCATGTGGCGGCTACGGACACAGTGTTATCCCAGATACAATGTCCAATGTTCCAGGCAGTGTGGATTACACCATACCTGAGCCGGTTTTTGATAAAAAGTACTTGTGACTATTCCCGATAGAACTGATTGGTTAGTTACAGTTACATAGACTTACATAGACTTCTATGCGGATGGTACCAAACAAGACGACCAATTGGGCTTTGGGGTGTACTCTAAAGATCTAGGACTGGTCAAAGGTTACCCGACCACTGCAGTGTGTATCAAGCGGAGATCCTTGTAATAAAGGAAATGTTGGATTGGCTAAGATATAATGTCATTACGACGATTCGCACAAATATCTTCTCATACAGCCAGGCAGCCATTAAATCCCTGGAGAACGTATTTCTGAACACAAAAACCGCCCTCGACTGCCGCAGATCTCTCAACGAGATGGCCGAACAGTTCAAAATTCACCTGTTCTGGATGCCGGACTACTGAGATATCCCAGAGAATTGTAAAGCGGACGAACTTGCGAGACTAGAAACTACCCCAAACATTCCAGGGATACTGGAGTCTGTGGGTATGACTCTAGTGACATGTAAGCTAAGTTTTCAGGATCAGGCCCGAAGGACAACGAATGATAGATGATCACAAATAGGGGGCTGTTAGCATTCCAAAACTATGTGGCGTAATCTGGACTTGAAGGAGTCGACCACTTTGCTCAGAACAGACGTTTCAGTCATTGTGCCCGTCATGACAGGTCACAGTCTAATCGAAAAACATGCTGACAGACTGAAGGTTGCCAGCAACGACTTTTGCAGAAGCTGTGTGGACATCGAAGAAGAAGAGAAAATAGTACACCCTCTGTGTGTGCGTTCTGCTCTAGCAATCAGAAGGAGTTCCACTTTAGGTTCTCATTTCTTTGAGAACCTGTCTGATTAATCGGATGTGAACATTTACAAGTTGTTGGGCTTTTTAAAGCAACCTGGATGGTTCAATGGTAGGTATCACAATGGACGAAAACGTCTTAGTGAGTATGATCCAGACCAGTCCCTATTTAGATGTAACTATGGATACGGTAGTGAAGTTATACAAAAATAGGACAATTTGAGTTTTATGCTCAATAATATGGGGCCTCATTTTTAAACCGAGTTCGAACGGCGTGCCGGAAGTGGAAGTATGGTCTAAATCTGTGAAGTCTTAACATGGCAGGATACCTCACAAATGTAGCAATCATTTGTAAGAGGATAACCACCGCTGAAATTTTCTCTGATGTCCACGTTGGGATTTTAACCCAGGCGTTCGGCATCATATATAATTAAAAAATTACGGCCTTAATCACAAAACTTAATGATGTTTTGATAAAGTTTTATTTACAGATTTCCTTTATCGAACTGTATAATAAATCTATTTTAAGGCTTCATTAAGTTTTGTGAATGAGACCGTTAAAACTTATGCCTAAAAATTAAAATTTTATATTCCACCGCATTTTCTAAAATCGCACAATTCTTGGTTTCTTGTTTGGCTAGGGATAAAAACTGCAAACAATGGTGAAGGGTATACCACCATCGATAGCATTTGTCGTGTTCTTTGCGAGGTATTTCTTTTTAGGAGCTATATCAAGTTATGGTCTGATTCGAACCATAAATGGATTCAATGCTGAACATTGTAGAAGCCATTGTGTAATATTTCAGTTCATTCTGATAATAATTGCCCCTTGTAGGGGCTCAAGAAGTAAACTCAGGAAATCGGTTTATATGGGAGCTGTATCAAACTATAGATCGATTCAGACCATATTGGACACGTATGTTGAAGGTCATGGGAGAAGTCGTTTTACAAAGTTTCTGCGAAATCTGATGAGAATTGCGCCCTCTAGAGGCTCAAGAAGTCAAGACCCATCATCGGATTATATGACAGCTATATCAGTATATGAACCGATTTACGCCATATTGAGCACAATTCTTGGAAGTTATACCAAAACACCACGTGCAAAATTTCAGCCAAATCTGATGAGATTTTCGCCCTCTAGGGGCTCACGAAATCAAGATCCTAGATCGGTTTATATGACTGAATGAACCGATTTAAACCATACTTAGCACAGTTATTGGAAGTGACACGAAAACATCACGTGCAAAATTTTAGTCATATCGGACGATAATTGCGCGCTCTAGAGGCTAAAGAAAACCAAGACCCAATATCGGTTTATATGCCAGCTATATCAAAACATGAACCGATTTGACCCATTTACAATTCAACCGACCTACACTAATAGAAAGTATTTGTGCAAAATTTCAAGCGCCTAGCTTTACTCCTTCGATGGGTAGCGTGCTTTCGACAGACAGACGGTCGTACAGGCTAAATCGACTTAAATTGTCATGAAGATCAAGAATATATATACTTTATGGGGTCTTAGATGCATATTTAAACGCATAAATTAGAATACCCCCATCCTATGGTGGAGGGTATACAAATGGAATTTAAATCATTTTAATTTTCCTATAGAATATGCATAAAAAATTTACTACTATCAACATTTTCCTACTGTTTCCCTGTAGCGCATTTTAGAGTCGTTTCTTTTTAAAGATGTTCAACCATGTTTCACTTTTCTATGAGTTCTAATATTTTTTTCCTCAGTGAGGAAAGAACTCCTCATCATCGTCGTCATCTCACTCGGCATCACTATGGTGTGAGGTGGTAACTTTAGATAAGATATCTGCTCATATAAGCCCTAGTTCTGACAATAGTGTATTTTTTGCCCTCAACCACATTTGAGTGCAGTAACAGGGGGTGTTTAAGGGAAGAATATAACCTAGTATGCAATCACTTTTGATCCCTGGTCGCCTTGTCGCTTTGCTTGGGTAGCATACAAACGCCTCTTAAAGCATTTAAGTAATAGGAGATTTACAGCATTTTCTTACATTCTTATCAGGTTGACAGTCACAATGGCAGTAAATTGTTTGCGTGCAGGGGGCAAAGGAAAATGACATTTATACATAAAGCAAATGAGGTCAAAATACGTTAAGATAATTTTATGCAGAAGAAGAAGAAGAAATAGGTTAAAGAACATGTCTTTAGTAGCTATGCAATAAAATTTTTAAAACTATAGGTTGCCCAAAAAGTAATTGCGGATTTTTCATATAGTCGGCGTTGACAAATTTTTTCAACGGCTTGTGACTCTGTAATTGCATTCTTTCTTCTGTCAGTTATCAGCTGTTACTTTTAGCTTGCTTTAGAAAAAAAGTGCGCGAAATTTTGGCTTCAATTTTAATATGGAGCCCACAAAAGAGCATTTTCGTCATATTTTACTTTATTATTTCCGTAAAGGAAAAAACGCGGAGCAGGTTGCTAAAAAGTTATGAGACAGTGTCAAAAATGGTTTCGCAAAATCCGTTCTGGAGATTTTTCACTTAAAGATGAGCCACGTTCAGGTCGGCCAATGAAGTTGATGATGACCAAATCAAAGCATTAATCGAATTGGTTCGTCATGTAACTGAGCGTGAGATAGGAGAGAAGTTAAATATACCAAAATCAACCGTTCATTATCACATAAAAAGTCTTGGACTGGTGAAAAAGCTTGATATTTGGGTACCACATGCATTAAAAGAAATTCATTTAACAAACCGAATCAACGCTTGTGATATGCACCTTAAACGCAATGAATTCGATCCGTTTTTAAAACGAATCATAACTGGAGATGAACAAGTAAAAAGGCGTTAAGTTCGGCCGGGCCGATTTGGACCAAATACTTATAAGTACAAGTCATTTTTCAATTGCGTATAACAAAATATTGGTCTTTTAAGTAGCTATGTCTAAAATTAAACCGACTTGAATCATGCACTAAACGGATGTCGAAATGCTTAGCATAAGTCACTGTGTAAAATTTAAGTGAAATCGGACTATAAATGCGACTTTATGGGACCAAGACTATAAATCGGGATAGCGGACTATATGGCAGATCTGGACGGATCTGGATCAAACTTAAAAAGGATATCGGAGGGCCTAACACAACTCACCGTCTAAAATTTCAGCGTCATCGGACAATAAACGCGCATTTTATGACCTCAAAACCTTAGATCGAGAGATTGGGCTATATGGCAGCTATATCCAAATCTGAACCGATCTGTGCCATATTCCAGAAGTATGTCGAAGGGCTTAATTTAACCCACTGTCCCTAATTTCGGCCACATCGGACAATAAATGCGTCTTTTATGGGCCCAAAACCTTTAATCGAGAGATCGGTCTATATGGCAGCTATATCCAAAACTGGATCGATCTGAGCCAAATTGGCGAAGGATGTCGAAGGGCCTAAGACAACTCACTGTCTTAAGTTTCAGCAAAATCGGATAATAAATGTAGCTTTTATGGGCCTAAGACCCTAAATCGGCGGATCGGTCTATATGGCAGCTATATCCAAAACTGGACCGATCTGGGCCAAATTGGCGAAGGATGTCGAAGGGCGTAACACAACTCACTATCCAAAGTTTCAGCAAAATCGGATAATAAATGTGGCCTTTATTGGCCTAAGACCCTAAATCGGCGGATCGGTCTATATGGGGGCTATATCAAGATATAGTCCGATATAGCCCATCTTCGAACTTAACCTGCTTATGGACAACAAAAGAATCTGTGCAAAGTTTCAGCTCAATATCTCTATTTTTGAAGACTGTAGCGCGATTTCAACAGACAGACGGACGGACATGTCTAGATCGTCTTAGATTTTTACGATGATCAAGAATATGTATACTTTATAGGGTCGGAAATGGATATTTCGATGTGTTGCAAACGGAATGCGAAATGAATATACCCCCATCCTTCGGTGGTGGGTATAAAAATTGATTGTTTACAACAACGTTAGTCGAAAACGATCATGGTCCAAGCATGGTGTACCAGCTCAAACCAATTCAAAGGCTGATATCCACCAAAAGAAGGTTATGCTGTCTGTTGGTGGGATTGGAAGGGTGTGGTATATTTTGAGCTGCTTCCAAGGAACCAAACGATTCGGATAATTCGGATGTTTACTGTCAACAATTGGACAAATTGAATACAGCCATCAAGGAGAAGCGACCAGAATTGGACAATCGTAAAGGTGTCATATTCCACCAGGACAACGCTAGACCGCACACATCTTTGGTCACTCGCCAAAAACTGAGTGAGCTTGGCTGGGAACTTTTGATGCATCCACCATATAGCCCTGAACTTGCACCATCAGACTACCATTTATTTCGATCTTTGCAGAACTCCCTAAATGGTAAAACTTTCGGCAATGATGAGGCTATAAAATCGCACTTGGTTCAGTTTTTTGCAGATAAAGGCCAGAAGTTCTATGAGCGTGGAATACTAAATTTGCCAGGAAGATGGCAAAAGGTTATCGAACAAAATGGCAATTATATATTTGATTAAAGTTCATTCTAAGTTTTATTGAAAATGCATTTACTTTCTTTTAAAAAATCCGCAATTACTTTTTGGGCAACCCTATTTGAAATATTGCGCCCTACAGAGTCCCAGAAAACCTAAATGGAAAATCAGTTTATATGGCAGCTATATTGGGTTATGAACCGATCTAGACCATAATTAGCACAGTGTTTGAAAGTCATACAAATACGACAAATGCAAAATATCAACCAAAGGGGATAACGATGGCGTCCTCTAGAGTCTCATGAGGTCTAATCGGGAGATCGGTTTGTTTATATGGCAGCTATATCAGGTTACGAACTGATTTAGATCATACATACCATAGCTATTGGAAGCCATATAGAAACATCACGTGTAAAACTTCAGCCCAATTGGATAAGAATTGCGCCCCCCAAAAGCTCAAGAAGTCAAGGCTCATGATCAGTTCATATGGCAGCTATATCAAAACATGGACCGATTAGACCCATTTATAAGCCCAAACGACCTACACTTATAAGAAGTGTTTGTACAAAATTTCAAGTGTCTAGACAGACAAATGGACGGACGGACACGGCTATGTCGACTTAGAATGGCATGAAAGTTTTTTCAAAATTTTAACTCTATAACAAATATCCTATAGACATTTTCAAGAAAAAAAAAATATATATCTTAATCTGAACCGACTTTCAAACAGATCGTTTGAAAATTGTTGTCATATAAGTGCAAATCGGGCGATAAATATGTATGGGTGCTACATCCAAATTTGAACCGATGTTGATGAAATCTCGCAGGTATGTTAAGATCAGTAACAAAACAATCCTTGCAAAATTTTGTGCAGATCGGCTACAGATTGTGTTTATTATAGCCATATAAGTGTAAAACATGCGATACATATATATGGGAGCAATTTCTAATCATGGAAGTATGTTAAGATCAATAACAACAATAAACAATTCTTGTCAAATTTTGTGCGGATTGGTTGAAAATTGTTGTAACTACGGCCATTTATGTGCAAATCGAGCGATACATAAATATATCTATATCTAAATCTGAACCGATTTTTAAGAAATTTTGCGGATATGTTAAAATCAATAACAGAACATTCCGTGCAAAATTTTGTGCAGATGAAAATGGTAGCTACTACGTCAACTTTGGTGCAAATCGGGCGATACATATGTGAGCTATATCTAAATCTGAAACGATTTTGATCAAATTTTGCAGATATTTTAAAATCAGCAAGAAAACAATCCATGTCAAATTGTGTGCAGATGGTTTGAAAATTGTAGTTACTGCGGCCATTAAAGTGCAAATCGGGCGATACATACATGTGGGAGCTATATCCAAATCTGAACCGATTTTTCCACAATCAATAGCGTTCGTCCAAAAAAGTGATATGTGCAAAATTTCTTGATGAATAGATAACAAATTCGACCTGCACTTTGATTACAAGAATACATGGACTCAAAGACGGACATCCGTCTCTCAATTGAAAAATTTGTCAATTGCTATAGAAAAATATTTTAACATTTGATTTTTAAAGAAAACTCTACCAAAATTTTGATTTAATGGAAAATGTAGGCAACATTTTTTTATACCCTCCACCATAAGATGGGGGGTATACTAATTTCGTCATTCTGATTGTAACTACTCGAATTATTCGTCTGAGACCCCATAAAGTATATATATTCTTGATCGTCGTGAAATTTTATGTCGATCTAGCCATGTCCGTCCGTCTGTCCGTCCGTCCGTCCGTCCGTCTGTCTGTCGAAAGCACGCTAACTTCCGAAGGAGTAAAGCTAGCCACTTGAAATTTTGCACAAATACTTCTTATTAGTGTAGGTCGGTTGGTATTGCAAATGGGCCATATCGGTCCATGTTCGCAATTCCAGGCAAGTCCAGGGCGCAATTCTTATCCAATTTGAATGAATTTTGGCACGTAGTATTTTGTTATGATATCCAACAACTGTGCCAAATATGGTTCAAATCGGTTTATAACCTGATATAGCTGTCATATAAACAGATCTGGGGACTTGACTTCTTGAGCTTCTAGAGGGCGCAATTTCTATCCGATTTGGCTGAAATTTCGCAAGACGTTTTTTATTGTTACTTTCAACAACTATGTCAAATAAAGTACAAGTCGGTTCATAACCTGATATAGCTGCCATATAAACCGATCTGGGATCTTGACTTCTTGAGCCTCTAGAGGTCTCAATTATTATCCGATTTGCCTGAAATTTTGTACGACGGATTCTCTCATGACCATTAACATACGTGTTTATTATGGTCTGAATCGGTCTATAGGCCGATACAGCCCCCATATAAATCGATCTCTCTATTTTACTTCTTGAGCCCCCAAAGGGCGCAAATCTTATTCGAATTGGATGACATTTTGCACAGGTCTCGAACATATAATTTAATTGTGGTCCAAACCGGACCATATCTTGATATCGCTCTAATAGCAGAGCAAATCTTTTCTTATATCCTTATCCTATCCTTGCCTAAGAAGAGATGCCGGGAAAAGAACTCGACAAATGCGATCCATGGTGAAGGGTATATAAGATTCGGCCCGGCCGAACTTAGCACGCTTTTACTTGTTTTCTTTTATTTCAATGAAAGTTTTGTGAAAACCTTTCGATAATAAAAAAAATCTTATTTCAATAGTAAATAAACAAGTGAAAAGGCGTTAAGTTCGTCCGGGCCGAACTTTGGATACCCACCAACTCAGGTATATATATATATATAAACCACCTCTCGTCAAAATCCGGTGAACAATTCATAATTTATGCCATAGCAGCTTTATCGAAATATGGCCCGATTTGGATCAAATTCGAAATGGATTAAATCGAGAGATCGGTCTATATGACAGCTATATCCCAATCCGAAGCGATCTAAGGCAAATTGAAGAAGGATGTCGAAGGCGCTAACACAACTCATTGTCCCAAATTTCGACGAAAATGGACAATAAATGCGCCTTTTATGGGCCCAAAAACTTAAATCGTGTAAACGGCCTATATGGCAGCGATATCCAAATCTAGATCGATCTGCACCAAAATGCAGAAAGTTGTCAAAGAGTCTAATACAACTCACTGTCCCAAATTTCGGCGAAATTGGACAACAAATGCGCCTTTTATATTCCCAAAACCATATATCAAGAGATCGGTCTATATGGCAGCTATATCCAAATGTTGACCTATCCGAGCTAAATTGAAGAATAATGTTCAAGGGCCTAACGTAACTCACTGTCCCAAATATTCGGCGAAATCGGACACTAAATGCGACTTTTATGGGCCCAAGACCTTAAATCGAGAGATAGGTCTATATGGCGGCAATGTCTAAATCTGGACCGATCTGGGCCAAATTGATGAAGGATGTCGAAGGGCCTAACATGACTCACTGTCCCAAATTTAAGTAAAATCGGATAATAAAAGTGGCTTTTATGGGCCTAAGACCCTAAATCGACGGATCGGTCTATATGGGGGCTATATTAAGATATAGTCCGATATAGCCCATCTTCGAACTTATGGACAAAAAAAGATCTGTGCAAGTTTCAGCTCAATATCTCTATTTTTAAAGACTGTAGCGTGATTTCAACAGATAGACGGACATGGCTAGATCGTCTTAGATTTTTAGGCTGACAAGAATATAAATACTTTATAGGAGGGATTTTTCGATGTGTTGCAAACGGAAAGACAACATGAATATACCCCCATCCTTCGGTGGTGGGTATAAACATTTTAATTCTATACAAAAAAATATTTTCATAAACAATTTTATTTTTATACCAACCATCATAGGAAAGGCAACGCATCGAAATATCTATTTCCGACCCTACAGAGTATACATATTTCGGATCATCGTAAAATTCTAATGCATTTTAACATTGTTGGTGTGTCTGTTCGCTTGTCCCTTCGTCTGAAATTTGCCACAGATACGTCTATTTGCTGCACGCAGGTTAAGTTCTTGATGGAGCCAAATCGGACTATATTTGAATATAGCTTATATATAGACCAGTCTGCCAATTTGAGGTCTAAAATCCATAAGAGCTTTATTTATTACCCCGATCCGCTAAAATTTGAAGCAGTGAGTTGTTTTAAGCCTCCCGACATTCGACCCAAGTATGGTTCAGATCGGACCATATTTAGATATAGCTGCAATATAGATCGATCTGCAGATAAAGAGCCCATAAAAACTAAAAACCATAAAACTGAACTTATTGCCCGATTTCGCTGAAATTTAAATTATTGAGTTGTTCTAAGCCTCCCGACATCCGACCTAAATATGGTTCAGATCAGGCCATATTTGCACATAGCTGCCATACAGACTGATCTGCCGATTTAGGGTCAAAATTCCATAATAGCTGCATTTATAACCAAATTTCGCTGAAATTCGAAATAGTGATTAGATTTAGCCTTCCGACATCCGACCCAAATATGGTTCAGATCGGACTGAATTTAGCTGCCATGTAAATCTGCCGATTTATGGTCTGAAACCCATAAAAAGTTTATTTATTACCCGATTCCGTTAAAATTTGGGGGTATATTAATCTAGTCATTCCGTTTGAAACACCTGGAAATATTCGTCTAAGACCCCATAAAGTATATATATTATTGATCGTCTTGACGTCCTGAGCCGATCTAGCCATGTCCGTCCGTCTTTCGAAATCACTGCAGCGGTCGAACGCGAAATTTTGCACTGATACTTGCTATTGATTTAGGTCGTTGGGGATGGCAAATGGGCCATATCGTTCAGATTTGGGTATAGCTCCCATATAAACCGATCTCTCGATTTGACTTCTTGAGCCCCTGGAAGCCCTAATTTTTGTCCGATTTGGCTCAAATTTTGCACGTAGTGTTCTGTTATGACTTCCAGCAACTGTGCGTA
Source organism: Stomoxys calcitrans (assembly GCF_963082655.1). Lineage (NCBI taxonomy): Eukaryota > Metazoa > Arthropoda > Insecta > Diptera > Muscidae > Stomoxys > Stomoxys calcitrans. The sequence goes on along the minus strand of NC_081552.1, from coordinate 56,072,450 downwards.
GTACGGCCTACATCGGTCTATAACCTGATACAGCTCCCATATAAACCGATTTCGCGATTTGACTTCTTGAGCTGTTATAAGCTACAATTTTTGTTCGATTAGGCTGAAATTTTGCATGTGATGTTATGTTGTGACTTCCAATGACTGTGCTAAGTACTGTTTGAATCGGTCTATAACTTGATATAGCTCCCATATAAACCGATCTCATGATTTGACTTCTTGAGCCCTTACAAGCCGCAATTTGTGTCCGATTAGGCTGATTTGAGTTTCAACCAATGTGCCAAATACGGTCCAAAACAGTCTATCACCTGATATAGCTTCCATGTTAAACGGTCTCTCGATCATCCTTGTTCGGTTCCCAGAAGGTTTCATTTTTGCTGGTTTGACATTAGTTTGGTATGTGGAATAAATGTATGCCCTTGAACTAAATTTACTTTATATAAATTTTTAGCAGAATCCATGATAGTGGATTCTCAAGATTTGGACCGGCCGAACTTTGTACGCTTTTACTTGTTCTTTATTGGTTTTGGCTACTAGAGCCGGTCATTTGAGTGAATCACTCTTTGTTGCATTAGTCGGGCTTAACTGACCACGAGAATGTCTATTAGGAAGGAGATATTATTTTTGTGAGTTGAAAGAAAAGAAAAGAAAATGCCAGCTATTATACAATCATGCATAGATATCACACCATTGTCAGACGCGTTTCTGTGCTGGTAAGACCTTCATCAGTGCCTTGCGTATGTATCATATCCGTCGGTCTGACCGGCTTTCATGGTATGGTAATTGTCCCAATTAAGCTTAAATTTTTAGCATTAGTGATAATGTGAAATCTTCGCATGCGGACATATTAACCACCAATCACATGCGAGTCAGTTTTCTGAGCAATATCTTCTCAAACAATTCCAACAATGCAGTTTGGGGACCATAGCATAGTCAAGCGCATCAAAATACACGGGCTGCGTTGTCTAGGCCAGGTTGTCAGAACAGATGAAGAAGCACCAGCAAAGAAGTTTTGTGCGACCATAGTAGAATACACAAAAGAGGAAGACCAAAACTGAGGACATCGTCAACACGTCCCTACAGCCAGCCCTGAAACGCTGGGTCGCGAATTATCTATGTGGTCCCCAGATTTCCTTATTGTTTGGTTTGATGTTTGATTTTTTGGCAGAATTTTCGGATTTCATTCGGGTTCCTGAACATCTTTCCATTTCGTTCTTATTCTTGCGGAAGAGACTTTTTCCTCTCTCCTTCTCTCCCGTCACCTCTCCTTCATCTTGCGCGTTGCTATTGACTATAAGGTCACCCTGTTTGCTGCATTATTGGCTTCAGTAGCGTTTTGGCACTTCTGGTCTTACCATGGGTTCCATGGGGGAGGCTTTTGGAACCCAAGTACTGAAGTTGCGGCTTTGTAATGCAATGGCCACTGGTTTGCCATTGCGCTTCTATTCTAAAGGGACACTAAGTGCTTTCTTCAAGCAATTGGGACAGTCGAGTGGAGTATGCCGTTGCCACTTTTTGTGTTTGCAGCTTTTCGATGCCCAACTTATGTGCAGTGTAAGATCGTACGTTTCTCGTCACACTAAGACGAGTGCGGACCTTTGCTGCAACAAGGTAATGATACGAATCGATGTTCACGCCTCGGATTGAACTTCCATCTAACACGCTGCTTGAATGCCTTCCAATTATCACAACATGACCTATTTGGTATCTCATGTTTTGATCGGTTGACATCCATGTGGCCGTGTGAATCCTTCGATGTTTTAATCTGGTGCAGCAAACTACCATGTTTTTTGCCGTGACAAAGTCGTCAAGCATCAATCCATTATCGGAAGTTTTTTCGTGTGGGCTAAATTTCTCGACTGTTGGGCCAAGGATATTTTCCTTCTCTGTTTTCGCATTAACATCTTCCAGAACTGTTTCAATATCATAGGCGGGACAGCGGTCATTTTCTCTTTCTAGGCGCTCGTTAAAAAACTGTGCCTAACACTTAGCCTAAAAATGGATATCAGATATTCAACACATTTGTAAAACGACGGCTTCCATCACAATGCTGATTAACAAAACACAAAGCTTTAAAAATAAATTTTTCAAATGGACAATGTGAGTATGAGTGATGCCATATGTTTAATGGGAATTAGTATTACTCATTCGACACATAGAAATTGTCATAGTACCCACCACCGAAAGATGGTGGTATATTCATTTTGTCATTCCGTTTGCAGCACGTCTATCCGCCAGTCCGCCTGTATTTTAAAATCACGCTACAGTCTTTAAAATAGATGTATTGAGCTGAAACTTTGCCCAGATTAGTTTTTTGTTTGTTGGCAGGTAGTGTTTGAAGATGGGCTATATCGGACCATATCTTTATATAGTCCCCATATAGACCGATCTGTCGATTTAAGGTATTAGGCCCATTAAAGCCACATTTATTATCCAATTTTCCTAAAACTTGGGACAGTGTGTTGAGTTAGGCTCCTTGATATTCTTCTGGAAAATGGTCCAGATCGGTCCAGATATGGATATAGCTGCCATATAGACCGATCTCTCGATTTAAGGTTTTAACCCCATAAAAGGCGCATTAATTACCCGATTTCACAGAAATTTGACACTGTGACCAATGTCAGATTTTTTCGACATCGTGTCCCACATGGTTCATTCAGATCGGTCTATATTTGGACATAGTTACCAAAAAGACCAATATTGAACCAAATTTGAACCGTGGTTTGTATTAACTAGGCCACTCAATGTCCGTGCCGAATTTGGTCCAAATCGGACCATATTTAGATATAGCTGCAATCGGTGCATAAAAACTACATTTTTCAGCGGATTATGATGAAAGAAAGTAATCGGCCCGCCCGAACTTCATGCATTTTAACATGTTTTTACGTGCTAAGTTCGGCCGGGCCGAATCTTATATACCCTCTACCAATGATCGCATTTGTCAAGTTCTTTGGCTCATATCTCATTATGGGCAAAAAATAAGAATCGTTTTGCTATTTGAGCTATACCAAGTTATAAACCGATTGGGACCATACTTGGTTTGGCTATTGGAGACCAAAGTGGAATTCAAGGATTCAAGACCAGAGGTCGGTTTATATGGGAGCTATATTAGGTATAGAACCGATTTGGGTCATACTTGGAACACTGCATGCAAAATTTCAGCCATATCGGATACGAATTACGCCCTCTAGCGGCTCAAGAAGTCAAGATCCGAGGTCGATTTATATGGGAGCTATTTTGTTTTATGGACCGATTTGAACCACACAGCACAGTTTTGAAAGTCATAAGGAAACACCTCGTGGAAAATTTCAGCCAAATCAGATAAGAATTTCACCCCCTACATGCTCAAGAAGTCAAGATCCTGGATCGGTTTATATCGCAGATATATCAAAACATGGTCCGATATAACCCTGTTAAGAACATAGAAACAAAATGTATGCCATCAATTGAAACAAACATTTTAATAAATGCGCCAATACAGGTCAATGAACAAATCGAGTCATTGACCATTTTCGGCAACTCACCTGTTATGCATTTGCATAGCACATACGTAGAGTCAATCAACTCGATTTAAATCTGCATGCGTCTGTATAACTGCATTTTGTTCTTGAATTAGCTTTTACTTGTTTTGATATAACTTTCGTATTAATAAGCATTTATCTTTAAGCTCAAACAAAATAAAGGTCATTTGGCAATCTATTAAAACAACCTCAGGTGTTATTGCTTGCCCATTTTTCTGCTAGTTACAAGTGCTAGGAGAAAAGATTCAGAAACTCAAGAAAGGAAATAGTGATAGTTTTGACGCATCGTTTAAACTAACAACCACTACCCCTTCTTGAATTGACAAACCCATTTACAATCCCAACAGACTCGCATTAATAGGAAGTATTCGTGTAAAATTTCAATCACCTAGCTTTATTCCTTCGAAAGTAAGCGTGTCGTCGACAGGCGGACAGATGGAGGGAGCTAAATCGGCTTTGAATGTCAAGATGATTATCCTTTGTTGGACCTCAGATCAAAATTTTGATGTGTTACAAACAGAATGACGAAATAAGTATGCCCCCCATTCTAAGGTGTCAACTTTTTCAAATGGATTATATGCGTATGAGTGATGCAATGTATTGTATTTACCCAGAGTTATTATTACTCATCCGGCACATAGAAATTTTCATATTTTTTTTGGATTGAAAATAAACGGGTTAGATTTGGATCTTCTTAAAAATTTACCCAACGATCAACTCTAGGGCCGGGCCGAATCATATATACTCTCCACCATGGAGCGCATTTGTCGATTTCTTTCCCGGCATCTCTTCTTAGGCAAAAAAGATAAAAGAAAAGATTTGCTCTGCTATTAGAGCGATATTAAGATATGGGCCGGTTTGGACCACAATTAAATTATATGTTGGAGACCTGTGTAAAATGTCAGCCAATTCGAATAAGAATTGCGCCCTTTGGGGGCTCAAGAAGTAAAATAGAGGGATCGATTTATATCTGAGCTGTATCGGGCTATAGATTGATTCAGACCATATTAAACACGTATGTTGATGGTCATGAGAGGATCCGTTGTGCAAAATTTCAGGCAAATCAGATAACAATTGCGACCTCTAGAGACTGAAGAAGTCAAGATCGCAGATCGGTTTATATGGCAGCTATATGAACCGATTTGAACCATACTTGGCACAGTTGTCGAAAGTAAGAATAAAATACGTCATGCAAAATATCTGTCAAATCGGATAGGAATTTCTCTCTCTAGAAGCTCAAAAGTAAAGTCCCCAGATCTGTTTATATGACAGCTATATCAGGTTATGGACCGATTTGGATCACAGTTGTTGCATATCATAACAAAATACTTCATGCAAAAATTCATTTAAATTCCGCCCTCTATAGTACCCTATTGTCACCACGGGATCATTATGCACCATCTGTGAAAATTTGAAGAAAATCGGTTCAGCCGTTTCTGAGTCTATAAGGAACACACAAACATACAAACAAACCTACAAACAAACACAAATTGATTTTTATACCTTCCACCATAGGATGGGGGGTATACTAATTTCGTCATTCTGTTTGTAACTACTCGAAATATTCGTCTGAGACCCCATAAAGTATATATACTCTTGATCGTCGCGACATTTTATGTCGATCTAGCCATGTATGTCCGCCTGTCCGTCCGTTCGTCCGTCCGTCCGTCTGTCTGTCGAATGCACGCTAACTTCCGAAGGAGTAAAGCTAACCGCTTGAAATTTTGCACAAATACTTCTTAATAGTGTAGGTCGGTTGGTATTGCAAATGGGCGATATCGGTCCATGTTTTCATATAGCTGCCATATAAGCCGATCTTGAGTCTTGACTTCTTGAGCCTCTAGAGGGCGCAATTCTCTTCCAATATGACTGAAATTTTGCACATAGTGTTTTGATATCACTTCCAACAATTGTTCGAAGTATGGTTCCAATCGGTCCGTAACCTGGTATAGCTGTCATATAAACCGACCTTGGTTCTTGACTTTTTAAGCCTCTACAGGGCGCAATTCTTATCCGATTGGAATGAGTTTTTGCACGTAGTATTTTGTTATGAAATCCAATGGTTCAAATCGATTCATAACCTGATATAGCTGTCATATAAACCGATCTGGGATCTTGACTTCTTGAGCCTCTAGAGATCGCAATCATTATCCAATTTGTTTGAAATTTTGTACGACGGATCCACTCATGACCATAAACATCCGTGTTTATTATGGTCTGAATCAGTCTATAGCCCGATACAGCTCAGATATAAATCGATCCCTCTATTTTACTTTTTGAGCCCCAATGGGCGCAATTCTTATACGAATTGGCTGAAATTTTAGACGGGTCTCCAACATATAATTTAATTGTGGTCCGGAATGGACCATATCTTGATATCGTTTTAATAGCAGAGCAAATCTTTTCTTATATCCTTTTTTGCCTAAGAAGAGATGCCGGGAAAAGAAGTCGACAAATTCGATCCATGGTGGAGGGTATATAAAATTCGGCCCGGCCGAACTTATTACTTGTTTAATATCTGATGGGGGGGGGGGGGGGCGGACCCTCCCCCTTACCATAATTTTCAGAAACGCCAGATCTCGGAGATGGGTGGTGCGATTTGCGAAATTTTGTGTGCTCTCATATAGTACCCTAAAAATTAAAATTTAGTATCCAAATTTCGAATGGGGTACCCAGGGGGCTGTCCCACCCCCTACCTTTGCTAGGTTTTAGGGTGGGACAGCCCAATCACGACAATATGGGACTCAGATGAAAGCTATATAAGATAAGAAAACGTATCTGACATCCAATTGTCGGACCAAGTGCTAGGGGGACCACCCCAAGCCCCAGAACACCCCCAAGTCGGACATATTTACCGACCATGGCAATATGGGACTCAAATGAAAGGTATTTGCGAGTATAATACGAATCTGATATCCAAATGTGGGAGCACGTTTCTGGGGGTCCACCACTTCCCCAAAACACCCCCCAAACTGGACTTATTTACTGACCATGGGAATATGGGGCTTAAATAAAAGGTATTTGAATGATATATGGGACCAAGTGTTTGGGGGGCCGTCTCTCACCAAAAACATCCCCCAAAATGGGACAAATTTACGACCATAGCAATGTGGGCCTCAAATGAAAGGTCTTTGGGAGTAAAGCACGAATTTTATATCAATATTCGGGAAAAGTGTCTATGGGGCCAACCCACCCCCACAACACCACCCAAATAGTAAGTATTTGCTGACTTTTGCAATATGAGGCTCAAATAAGAGGGTTTTTGGAGTAAAACACGAGTCCGATATCTATTTTCAAGGCCAACTCACTGAGTGGCCGCCCATCCCCCAAAACACCCCCCCCAAGCCGGTCATGTTTGCCGACTATGGAAATATGGGGTTCAAATTAAAGCTATGTGCGAGTAGACCACGTATCTGATATCAATATTAGGGGCTAAATGTCTAGCCGACGTCCCACCACCATAACAATTCCCAAATAGGACGTATTTGCTCACCAAGACAATTTGGGTCCTAAAGAGAGTGGAGCTAAATATTCATACTTTTTAGGGCCAATACCCCAAACCGGACATATTTGCTGCCTTTTGCAAGTTTTTTGCAAGGAGCTTAAATGAGATTAGAAATCGAATTTGATATCCAATTTTGAGGGCAATGGCAATATGGGGTTTAAATAAATGATATATAGATTTATGTGAATAGAGCACGTTGCTGATATATTTTCTGGGCTTAATGTTTGGGGGACCTCCCCAATCTCCAAAACACCCCTTAATCGGGCATATTTACCGACCATGTCAATGTGGAGCTTAAATGAAAGGCATTGGGGGGTAGAGCAAGTATTGATACCCATTTTCGGGACCAATTTTCTGGGGGTCTACCCCTTTTCCAAAATACCCCACAAACAGCAATTTTTTACTGACCATCGCAATATGGAGCTCAAATAAAGATATTTGGGAGTAGAATACGAATTTGTTATCCAAAAGTAGGACCATGTATTTAGAGCATAACCCCTTTCCCAAAACATCCCCAAAGGGAAAACATTTTTCGACCATGCCAATATGTGGCTCAAATGAATGGTATTTGAGATTAGAAATCGAATTTGATAACCTATTTTGGGGCCATGTGTTTGGGGAACGCCTCATCCTGTAAACTCCTCTTAAGCCAATGGCAATATGGGGATTAAATAAATGGTATTTGAGAGAAGAGCACGATGCTGATATTTTTTCTGGGCCAAGTATCTGGGGCCACCTCTCCCCCGAAACACCACTAAATCAGGAATCATGAGAATATCGGGCTAAATTAAGTATTTCAAGAATGTAGTACAGCTTACATCCAAACTTAAATGCGCAGCGGGGCGGGCCCGGGTCAGCTAGTTCAAAATAAAACAAAACTTTAGTTCCCATTTTTCTCCAAGTGAGATGAAGTAACATCAAAAATTTATCTATGTTTATGGTGGTCACCGTAGCTCAGACGTTAGTTTGTCCGCCTTTGACGCTGAGCGCCTGTGTTCGAATCCTGGCGAGAACATCAGAAAAAATTTGCAGCGGTGGTTATCCCCTCCAAATGCTGGCGACATTTGTGAGGTTTTCTGCCATATGAAAAAATGGTATGGCAGCCTTGTAAAAACTTCTCCCCAAAGAGGTGTCGCACTGCGGCACGCCGGACTGCTTTGCCCCTGTTCCAAAATTGAATATTCATGGGCAAATTTGCATCTGTGTTCACCAAAATTCCAGAAAATATGTTTGAAACCCTTACGCCTTAAAATGCCAACTTTGTGCAAATGTTGTAAGTTGATACCACTCTTGGTATCATGCCCAACAAATTTAAACATCTAAACCAAAATGAACCATGTACGTATGAGTGATTTAATCTATTTGTTAGAAAACTAATAACGCTACCACGCCCCAGAGCACTTCAGCAAAGCATTTCCAAAAGTAAGAACTCACAGATACAATATTATTTTTGCTCACGCTATGCTTGGCGGTCTAAAAGGTCCCTTTCCCTTAATTTCAAAAGTGAGATGTTGTAATTTCAAAAATCTATCAATGTTCCCCCAAAAATTCCAGAAAAATATTTGTTACCAAGAACCCTTAGGTCATAGCATTCCCTCTGTCTTAGGCTTTCTATGCTAAATATTTTACAACCACGGTGTTGTTGAACTATGGCAAATTTACTCTGCTCTCCTTCCGTCACCATCACGAAAAAGTATATTCCTGCAGAGCATAGGCAGGTTATTAACATTATCAAATTGCCCGGAACTAAATGAGACTTTAGCCAAACCCTTATTCATGGCAGTTCACTGCTCTTTTGATGGAACGGTCATTCACGTGGTAGTATAGTCAGACAAACTTGCTCAATGGGTACTCATTTATTTTTCAGGCCACCATTAAAGCTAAAGGAGGAGGCATATCATCTTGTTCTTCTTCTTCTACTCGATGTTTATACTTTGACTGGAAATCCAAGCAAACAAACTACCGGGCGTAAGCAAGCAAACAATGCGGTATTTAATTTTTTTCATTTTCACTTCCTTTTTATTGCTCAATGCATGTTTGTTATTACACGAAACTGTACCGGTCACCACTGACCAGCCGGGGAGAAAGGAACGTTGTTCCACAAAGCTTTTATTTCACTAGGTCCGGTGTCTGGCCACCAAGAACAATGGAAATTTTGTGTTGCCCACAAGCCAGATATTATGACAATTTCAACAATACATTTAAAAGCCTAAGGATTCCATTTTGTATGCCCTTCGAGCGGCTAAAGTGGGGATGAAAACAAGTGCTGAAAAGCCTATCAAACAAGTAAAAGCGTGCTAAGTTCGGCCGGGCCGAATCTTATATACCCTCCACCATGGATCGCATTTGTCGAGCTCTGGCCACGGTATCTCTTTTTAGGCAAACAAAGGATAAAAGAAAAGAATTGCTAGGTTATTAGAACAATATCAAGTTATGGTTCATTTCGGACCATTTCGGAACTGAATATTGGAGACCATAGTAGCAGTCATTGTGTAAAATTTCAGCCAAATCTAGTAAGAATTGCGCACTTTAGGGGCTAAAGAAGTAAAATAGGGTTTATAGGAGAGCTGCATTAGGCTATGAACCGATGCATGCCATTTTCTACACGTATGTTAAAGGTCATGAGAGAAGTCGTTGTACAAAATTTCATCCAAATCGGATAATGCTTGCGCCCTTCAGAGGCTCAAGAAGTCATAATTCCAGATCGGTTTATATGGCAGCTATATCAAGTTATAGACCGATTTGAACTATTCTTAGCACAGTTGTTGAGAGTCATAACAAAACACCTCAAGCAAAATATCAGCCAAATCGGATAATAATTGCGTTCTCTATTGGCTCAAGAAGTCAAAACCCCAGATCGGTTTATATGGCAGCTGTATCAGGATATGGTCCGATTTGAACCATTCTTAATACAGTTGTTGGAAGTCATAACAAAATACGTCATGCAATATTTCAGCCAAATCGGATAAGAATTGCCCCCTCTAGTGGCTCAAGAAGTCAAGACCCCAGACCGGTTTATATGGCAGCTATATCAGGTTATGGTCCGTTTTGAACCATTCGTAGCACAGTTGTTGAAAGTCACAACAAAACATATCATGCAAAATTTCAGCCAAATCGTATAAGAATTGTGCCCTCTAGCGGCTTAAAAAGTCAAGATCCCAGATCGGTTTATATGGCAGCTATATCAAAACATGGCCCAATATAGCCCATTTACAATCCCAACCGGCCCCTACTAATAGGAAGTATTTGTGCAAAATTTCATGCGGCTAGCTTAACTTCTTCGAAAGTTAGCGTGCTTTCGACAGACAGACGGACGGTCATTGCTAGTTCGACTTAAAATATCATGAATATCAAGAATAAATATACTTTATAGGGTTTTAGACGAATATTCCTAGGAGTTACAAACAGAATGACGAAATTACTGTACTGGGTTGCCCAAAAAATAATTGCGGATTTTTCATATAGTCGGCGTTGACAAATTTTTTCACAGCTTGTGACTCTGTAATTGCATTCTTTCTTCTGTCAGTTATCAGCTTTTATTATACCCTCCACCATAAGATGGGGGGTATACTAATTTCGTCATTCTGTTTGTAACTACTCGAAATATTCGTCTGAGACCCCATAAAGTATATACATTCTTGATCGTCGTGAAATTTTATGTCGATCTAGCCATGTCCGTCCGTCTGTCCGTCCGTCCGTCCGTCTGTCTGTCGAAAGCACGCTAACTTCCGAAGGAGTAAAGCTAGCCGCTTGAAATTTTGCACAAATACTTCTTATTAGTGTAGGTCGGTTGGCTTTGTAAATGGGCCATATCGGTCCATGTTTTGATATAGCTGCCATATAAACCGATCTTGGGTCTTGATTTCTTGAGCCTCTAGAGTGCGCAATTCTTATCCGATTGGAATGAAATTTTGCACGACGTGTTTTGCTATGATATCCAACAACTGTGCCAAGTATAGTTCAAATCGGTCCATAACCTGATATAGCAGCCATATAAACCGATCTTGGGTCTTGACTTCTTGAGCCTCTAGCGTGCGCAATTCTTATCCGATCAGAATGAAATTTTGCACGACGTGTTTTGTTATGACATCCAACAACTGCGCCAAGTATGGTTCAAATCGGTCCATAACCTGATATAGCTGCCATATAAACCGATCTTGGGTTTTGACTTCTTGAGCCTCTAGAGTGCGCAATTCTTATCCGATTTAAATGAAGTTTTGCACGACGTGTGTTTGCTATGATATCCAAAAAGTGTGCCAAGTATGGTTCAAATCGGCCCATAACCTGATATAGCTGTATAGTATAGTTCAAATCGGTCCATAACCTGATAAACCGATCTTGGGTCTTTACTTCTTGAGCCTCTAGCGTGCGCAATTCTTATCCGATCAGAATGAAATTTTGCACGACGTGTTTTGTTATGATATCCAACAACTGTGTCAAAGAAGGTTCAAATCGGTTCATAACCTGATATAGCTGCCATATAAACAGATCTTGGGTCTTGACTTCTTGAATTCTTGAGCCTCTAGAGTGCGCAATTCTTATCCAATTGGAATGAAATTTTGCACGACGTGTTTTGTTATGATATCCAACAACTGTGCCAAGTATGGTTCAAATCGGTCCATAACCTGATTTAGCTGCCATATAAACCGATCTTGGGTCTTGACTTCTTGAGCCTCTAGAGTGCGCAATTCTTATCCGATTGAAATGATATAGCTGTCATATAAACAGGTCTGGGGACTTGACTTCTAGAGCTTCTAGAGGGCTCAATTTCTATCCGATTTGGCTGTAATTTCGCAAGACGTTTTTATACCCTCCACCATAAGATGGGGGGTATACTAATTTCGTCATTCTGTTTGTAACTACTCGAAATATTCGTCTGAGACCCCATAAAGTATATATATTCTTGATCGTCGTGACATTTTATGTCGATCTAGCCATGTCCGTCCGTCTGTCCGTCCGTCCGTCCGTCCGTCCGTCCGTCTGTCTGTCGAAAGCACGCTAACTTCCGAAGGAGTAAAGCTAGCCGCTTGAAATTTTGCACAAATACTTCTTGTTAGTGTAGGTCGGTTGGTATTGTAAATGGGCCATATCGGTCCATGTTTTGATATAGCTGCCATATAAACCGATCTTGGGTCTTGACTTCTTGAGCCTCTAGAGTGCGCAATTCTTATCCGATTGGAGTGAAATTTTGCACGATGTGTTTTGTTATTATATCCAACAACTGTGCCAAGTATGGTTTAAATCGGTCCATAACCTGATATATCTGCCATATAAACCGATCATGGGACTTGACTTCTTGAGCCTCTAGCGTGCGCAATTCTTATCCGATCAGAATGAAATTTTGCCCGACGTGTTTTGTTATGATATCCAACAACTGTGTTAAGTATGGTTCAAATCGGTCCATAACCTGATATAGCTGCCATATAAACCGATCTTGGGTCTTGACTTCTTGAGCCTCTAGAGTGCGCAATTCTTATCCAATTCAAATGAAATTTTGCACGACGTGTTTTGTTATTATATCCAACAACTGTGCCAAGTATGGTTCAAATCGGTCCATAACCTGATATATCTGCCATATAAACCGATCATGGGTCTTGACTTCTTGAGCCTCTAGAGTGCGCAATTCTTATCCAATTGAAATGAAATTTTGCACGACGTGTTTTGTTATTATATCCAACAATTGTGCCAAGTATAGTTCAAATAGGCCCATAACCTGATATAGCTGCCATATAAACCGATTTTGGGTCTTGACTTCTTGAGCCTCTAGAGTGCGCAATTCTTATCCAATTGAAATCAAATTTTGCACGACGTGTTTTGTTATTATATCCAACAATTGTGCCAAGTATAGTTCAAATAGGCCCATAACCTGATATAGCTGTCATATAAACCGATCTTGGGTCTTGACTTCTTGAGCCTCTAGAGGGCACAATTCTTATCCAATTTGAATGAATTTTTGCACGAAGTATTTCGTTATGATATCCAACAACTGTGCCAAGTATGGTTGAAATCGGTGCATAACCTGATATAGCTGTCATATAAACAGATCTGGGGATTTGACTTCTTGAGCTTTTAGAGGGCGCAATTCCTATCCGATTTGGCTGAAATTTTGCATGACGTATTTTATTTTTACTTTCAACAACTGTGTCAAATAAGGTTCAAATCGGTTCATAACCTGATATAGCTGCCATATAAACCGATCTGGGATCTTGACTTCTTGACCCCTAGAGGTCGCAATTATTATACGATATGCCTGAAATTTTGTACGTCGGATCCTTTCATGACCATCAACAAACGTGTTTATTATGGTCTGAATCGGTCTATAGCCCGATACAGATCCCATATAAATCGTTCTCTCTATTTTACTTCGTGAGCCCCAATGGGCGCAATTCTTATACGAATTGGCTGAAATTTTACACAGGTCTCCAACATATAATTTAATTGTGGTCCGAACCGGACCATATCTTGATATCGTTTTAATAGCAGAGCAACTCTTTTCTTATATCCTTTTTTGCCTAAGAAGAGATGCCGGGAAAAGAACTCGACAAAAGCGATCCATGGTGGAGGGTATATAAGATTCGGCCCGGCCGAACTTAGCACGCTTTTACTTGTTTATTGTTACTTTTAACAACTATGTCAAATAAAGTACAAGTCGGTTCATAACCTGATATAGCCGCCATATAAACCGATCTGGGATCTTGACATCTTGAGCCTCTAGAGGTCGCAATTATTATCCGATTTGCCTGAAATTTTGTACGACGGATTCTCTCATGACCATTAACATATGTTTTTATTATGGTCTGAATCGGTCTATAGGCCGATACAGCTCCCATATAAATCAATCTCTCTATATTCCTTCTTGAGCCCACAAAAGGCGCCATTCTTATTCGAATTGGCTGACATTTTACACAGGTCTCTAACCTATAAATTTAATTGCGGTCCAAACCGGACCATATCTTGATATCGCTCTTATAGCATAGCAAATCTTTTCTTATATCATTTTTTTGGCTAAAAATAGATACCGGGAAAAGAACTCGACAAATGCGATCCATGGTGGAGGGTATCCAAAGTTCGGCCCGGCCGAACTTAGCACGCTCTTACTTGTTTTTAGCTTGCTTTAGAAAAAAAGTGTAAACAAGTAAAAAGGCGTTAAGTTCAGCCGGGCCGAACTTTGGATACCCACCACCTCGGGTGTATATGTCAACCACCTTTCATCAAAATTCGGTGAAAATTTCATACCTTATACTCATATACCTCATACCGATCTGAACTATATACGACACGATGTCGAAAAGCCGAACATAAGTCACTGTGTCAAATTTCAGTGAAATCGGATAATAAATGCGCCTTTTATGGGGCCAAGACTTTAAATCGAGATATCGGTCTACATGGCAGCTATATCCAAATCTGGACCGATATGGGCCAAGTTGCATAAACATGTCGAAGAGCCTAACACAAAGCACTGTCCCAAATTTCGGCGAAATCGGACAATAAATGCCTCTTTTATGGGCCCTAAACCATAAATCGAGAGATCGGTCTATATGGCAGCTATATGCATATCTGGACCGATCTGGGCAAAATTGAAAAGGGACGTCGAAGAGCCTAACCAAACTCACTGTGTCAAATTTCAGCAACATCGGACAATAAATACGTCTTTTCTATATGCTATATCCAAATCTAGACCGATTTAAGCCAAATTAACGAAGGATGTCGATGGGCCTAATACAACTCACTGTCCCGAATTTCATCAAAATCAGATAATAGATGTGGCTTTTGTGGGCCTAAGACCCTTAACCGGAGGATCGGTCTATATGGCAGCTATATCCAAATTTGGACCGATCTGGGCCAAATTGACGAAGGATGTCGATGGGCCTAACACAACTCACTGTCCCGAATTTCATCAAAATCAGATAATAGATGTGGCTTTTGTGGGCCTAAGACCCTAAACCGGAGGATCGGTCTATATGGCAGCTATAACCCAATTTGGACCGATCTGGGCCAATTTAACGAAGGAAGTCGAAGGGCCTAAGACAACGCACTGTCTAAAATTTCAGCGTAATTTTAGACAGAGGGTCGGAAATGGATATTTCGATGTATTGCAAACGGAATGACAAAATGAATATACCCCCATCCTTCGGTGGTGGGTATAAAAAAGTATATTTGATTGAAGTTCATTATAAGTTTTATTAAAAATACATTTACTTTCTTTTAAAAAATCCGCAATTACTTTTTGGGCAACCCAATAGTATACCTATGGTGGGGGGTATAAAAGCCATTTAAAAAATATAATAAACGAGTGAAAACACAACATTCAATGTTGACAGTTTTATCTAAAAACCGTGGCGCAGAGATTAGCATGTCCGCCAATGACACCGAACGCCTGAGTTAAAATCCCGCTTGAACATCAACAACACTTTCAGCTGTGGCTATTCCCTTACTAATGCTGGCTTCATTTGTAAGATATCCTGCCATGTTAAAACGTCTCTAACAAGTGATGTCGCTATGCGGCACGCTGTTCGAACTCGACATAAAAAACGAGGGGAGAGGAGGCCTGCATTCATTGATATGAGAGAAATAACCCCTGTTCAATATTAGTAGTATCTTAACTAGTAAGGAAAGGCAATGTCGGGCGCTGCCGACTTTATAATACCCTACAACCATCCTATAAGTACAAAGTGGGAGCTATATCTTATTCTGAACCAATTTTGATGGACCTCGGCGGATGTTTTCGAGCAAAGCAAATATGTTCACACTGTAATAACTACAGATGTGACAAACGACGACATTAATACAAATTATCAAAAAACTGACGAATATACATATAAATATATGGCAGCTACATCTAAATTTGAACCGATTTTGAACAAACTTCTTAGACAGTGTGGTAGTCATCGAGGAAAGCGTTGTGCACAATAAATGCGCTTGCAGTGGCTTTAGAAGTGAAAATCGAGCCCTATACATATATGGCAACTATCTTTATCTGAACCGGTTTCTATGAAATTCACCAGTAATGTCGAGAGTCAAGAGAAAATCCCTCCTGCTCAATTTCGAGAAAATCGGTTAACAAATGAGTACTGTATTGCTATATTTCCAAAAATCGGACAAACATATGTATGGGAGCTATATCTAAATCTGAACCGATTTCGAATAAACTTCACAGACATTGTAGCTGTCGTCAAGGAAAGCGTTGGCTTATTCTCTATGTCAACGAAAATGTATGTGGCAAATTTGAAATTGATCGGATTAAAATTGCGCAGGCAACTTAACGTGTTCGACCGCTATCGTGATTCCGACAGACGGACGGACGTACATGGCTAGATCGAATCAGCATGTCGAGGAGATCCAGAATACATATCCTCTTTTGGATCGCAGATCAATATTTCGATGTGTTACAAACGAAATGACTAGTTTAGTATACCCGTATCCTACGGTGGTGGGTATAATAAAATATAGGAATTTCGTTGCGGTCGTTTGCGGTATTATTTTTATACCCACCACCGTAGGATAGGGGGTATATTCATTTAGTCATTCCGTTTGTAGCACATCAAAATATCAATTTCCGACCCTACAAAGTATATATATTTCGGATCGTCGTAAAATTCTTAGACGACTTAACGATGTCTGTGTGTCTGTCCGTCTATCCGTCTGTCTGTTGTAATCACTCGACAGCTTTCAAAAATTGAGATATTGAGTTGAAATTTGGCACAAAGACGTCTTTTTAATGCACGCTGGTTAAGTTCTTGAACGGGTCAAATCGGACCTTATTTGGATATAGGTCCGATTCAGCCGATCAGCCGATAGAGGGTCTAAAGCCCATTTAAACTCTATTTATTAACCGTTTTCGCTAAAATTTAAAACAGTCGGTAGTTTTGGTCTCCCGACACAGGTTCCAAACTTGGTTTGGATTGCACTATATACAGAAATAGCTGCTTTACAGACTGATCTGCCGATAATGGGTCGGAAACTCATAAAAGCTTTATTTTTTATCCGATTTAGCTGAAATTTCAAACAGTGAGTAGTTTAAGGCCACCCGCTATCCGTTCCAAACATGGATAGATATAGCTGTCGTATAGACCGGTATGCGGGTTAAGGGTCTGAAGCTCATGAAAGCTTTATTTATTATCCGATTTTGTTGAAATTTTAAATAAAATTCAACAGTGGCTTCTATTTATTAGCACGTCCGTGCTGAATTTGAATGCATAAGCTATCCAATTTTCACCCGCATGTGACGGAAGGGGATTTACATATATATACCAGAGGTGGTGGGTATCCAAAGTTCGGCGCGGCCGAACTTAAAGCCTTTTTACTTGTTTAACTTTCCCACCCTAAGACGGGCCTTAACAATAGGTGTTTCAGTTAGTTTAAGTAGCTATTTTTAGATAAACATTCATTTAATAGAGTGCGAAAATTCACGTTTGTGCTTAACGGTTAGAGGGGAAGGCTCAAGGAACGAACACAGAATCGGAGCTATTGAAGAATAGGTTACATTACAAAGATGACATTTTCCTACCTTTTGAAAGCGAAAGCGTAGTGGAGCGGGTTTGATTGAAATTTAAGCTCAACGATAAGAAGCCTGTTTTTATACCCACCACCATTCCGTTTGCAACACATCGAAATATCCATTTCCGACCCTATAAAGTATATATATTCTTGATCAGCGTAAAAATCCAAGATGATCTAGACATGTCCGTCCGTCTGTCTGTTGAAATCACGCTACAGTCTTCAAAATAGAGATATTGAGCTGAAACTTTGCACAGATTCTTTTTTTGTCCATAAGCAGGTTAAGTTCGAAGATGGGCTATATCGAACTATATCTTGATATAGGCCCCATATAGACCAATCCGCCGATTTAGGGTCTTAGGCCAACAAAAGCCACATTTATTATCAGATTTTGTTGAAATTTTGGACAGTGAGTTGTGTTAGGCTTTTCGACATCCTTCGTCAATTTGGCCAAGATCGATCCATATTTGGATATAGCTGCCATATAGACGGATCCGCCGACTTAGGGTCTTAAGCCAATAAAGACCACATTTATTATGCGATTTTGCTGAAATTTGGGACAGTGAGTTGTGTAAGGCCCTTCGAATCCTTTCTTTGATTTGGCACAGATCGGTCTAGATTTGGATATAGCTGCCATATAGACCGATCCGCCGATTTAGGGTCTTAGGCCCATAAAAAGCACATTTATTATCCGATTTCGCTGAAATTTGGCACAGTGAGTTGTGTTAGGCCCCTCGACATCGTTCGTCAATTTGGCGCAGATCGGTCCAGATTTGGATATAGCTGCCATATAGACCGATCCTCCGATTTAGGGTTTAAGTCCCATAAAAGCCACATTTATTATCCGAATATGCTGAAATTTGGGACGGTAAGTTGTGTTGGGCCTTTCGACACCTTTCTTTGATTTGGACCAGATCGGTTCAGATTTGGATATAGCTGTCATATAGACGGATCCGCCGATTTAGGGTCTAAGGCCCAAAAAGGCAACATTTATTATGAGATTTTGCTGAAATTTGGGACAGTGAGTTGTGTTTGGCCCTTCGATATCCTTCGTCAATTTGGCCCAGATAGGTCCAGATTTGGATATAGCTACCATATAGACCGATCTGACGACTTAGGGTCTTAGGCCAATAAAGGCCACATTTATTATGCAATTTTGCTGAAATTTGTGTCACTATGTTGTGTTAGGCCCTTCGGTATCCTTCGTCAAGTTTGACCAGATCGATCCAGATTTGGATATAGCTGCCATATAGATCGATCTACCGATTTAGGGTCTTAGGCCCATAAAAGCCACATTTATTATCCGATTTTGCTGAAATTTGGGACAGTGAGTTGTGTAAGGCCCTTCGAATCCTTTCTTTGATTTGGCACAGATCGGTCTAGATTTGGATATAGCTGCCATATAGACCGATCCGCCGATTTAGGGTCCAAGGCCAATAAAAGCCACATTTATTATGCGATTTTGCTGAAATTAAGGACAGTGAGTTTCGTTAGGCTCCTCGACATCCTTCCTCAATTTGGCCCAGATCCATTTAGATTTGGATATAGCTGCCATATAGACCGATCAGCCGATTTAGGGTCTTCGGTCAATAAAAGCCACATTTATTATCCGATTTTGCTTAAATTTGGGACAGTGAGTTGTGTTTGGCCCTTAAACATCTTTCGTCAATTTGGCTCAGATCGTTCCAGATTTGGATATAGCTGCCATATAGACCGATCCTCCGATTAAGGGTCTTAGGCCCATAAAAGGCGCATTTATTGTCCGATGATGCCGAAATTTGGGACAGAGAGTTAAGTTAAGCCGGTGAAAATTGCATACCTTATGCCCCATAGCAGCTATATCAATACATGTTCCGATTTAGATCAAATACAATACGGCAAATCGGACAAAAAATGCGTTTTTTATGGCTCCAAAACCTAAAACCGAGAGATCGGTCTATATGGCAGCTATATCCAAATCTGGACCGATCTAAGCCAAATTGACGGAGAATGTTGAAGGGCCTAACACAACTCACTGTCCCAAATTTCAGCAAAATCGGTTAATAAATGTGGATTTTATGGGCCTAAGACAATAAATTGAAGGATCGGTCTATATGGCAGCTATATCCAAACCTAAACTTATCTGAGTCATATTGACGGAGGATGTCGAAGGGCCTAAGACAACTCACTGTTTTTGAAATAAATGTGGCTTTTATGGGCCTAAGACCCTAAATCGGCGGATCGGTCTATATGGGGGCTATATCAAGATATAGTCCGATATAGCCCATCTTCGATCTTAACCTGCTTATGGACAAAAAAAGAATCTGTTCAAAGTTTCAGCTCAATATCTCTAGTTTTGAAGACTGTAGCGTGATTTCAACAGACAGACGGACATACGGACGGACATGTCTAGATCGTCTTAGATTTTTACGCTGATCAAGAATATATATACTTTATAGGGTCGGAAATGGATATTTCGATGTGTTGCAAACGGAATGACAAAATGAATATACCCCCATCCGTCGGTGGTGGGTATAAAAAAAAAGCCTTTAATAAGTTAGGCAGTTTTTATACCCTCCACCATAGGATGGGGGGTATACTAATTTCGTCATTCTGATTGTAACTACTCGAAATATTCGTCTGAGACCCCATAAAGTATATATATTCTTGATCGTCGTGAAATTTTATGTCGATTTAGCCATGTCCGTCCGTCCGTCCGTCTGTCTATCGAAAGCACTTTCGAAGGAGTTAAGCTAGCCGCTTGAAATTTTGCACAAATACTTCCTACTAGTATTGGTCGGTTGGGATTGTAAATAGACTATATTGGGCCATGTTTTAAGAATGGTTCAAATCGGCCATAACCTGATATAGCTGCCATAAAAACCGATCTGGGGTCTTGACTTCTTGAGCCACTAGAGGGCGCAATTATTATCCAATTTAGCTAAAGTTTTTCATGAGGTGTTTTGTAAAAACTTTCAACAACTGTGCTAAGAAGAATTCACATCGGTCCATAACCTGATAAAGCTGCCATATATACCGATCTGGGATCGTGACTTCTTGAGCCTCTGAAGGGCGCAAGCATTATCCGATTTGGATGAAATTTTGTAGAACGGCTTCTCTCATGACCTTTAACATACGTGTAGAAAATGGCATGCATCGGTGTATAGCCTAATACAGCTCCCCTATAAACCAAACTCCCTATTTTATTTCTTCGGCCCCTAAAGTGCGCATTTCTTACTAGATTTGGCTGAAATTTTACACAATAACTGCTACTATGGTCCCCAATATTCAGTTCAATTATGGTCCGAAATGAACCATAACTTGATATTGTTCCAATAACATAGCAATTCTTTTCTTTTATCCTTTCTTTGCCTAAAAAGAGATACCGTGGCAAGAGCTCGACAAATGCGATCCATGGTGGAGGGTATATAAGATTCGGCCCGGCCGAACTTAGCACGCTTTTACTTACTTTTTCCTTACAACCCATATGGAAATAGGGGGAAATTGTGAAGATACACAGTTTTTTATACCCACTACCAAAGGATGGAGGTAATTATTATACCCTCCACCATAAGATGGGGGGTATACTAATATCGTCATTCTGTTTGTAACTACTCGAAATATTCGTCTGAGACCCCATAAAGTATATATATTCTTGATCGTCGCGACATTTTATGTCGATCTAGCCATGTCCGTCCGTCTGTCCGTCTGTCCGTCCGTCCGTCCGTCCGTCCGTCTGTCCGTCCGTCCGTCCGTCCGTCCGTCCGTCCGTCCGTCCGTCCGTCCGCCCGTCCGTCTGTCCGTCCGTCCGTCCGTCCAACGTCCGTCCGTCCGTCCGTCCGTCCGTCTGTCTGTCGAAAGCACGCTAACTTCCGAAGGAATAAAGCTAGCCGCTTGAAATTTTGCACAAATACTTCTGATTAGCGTAGGTCGGTTGGTGTTGTAAATGGGCCATATCGGTTCATGTTTTGATATAGCTGCCATATAAACCGATCTTAGGTCTTGACTTCTTGAGCCTCTGGAGTGCGCAATTCTTATCCGATTGAAATGAAATTTTGCAGGACGTGTTTTGTTATTATATCCAACAACTGTGCCAAGTATAGTTCAAATCGGCCAATAACCCGATATAGCTGCCATATAAACCGATCTTGGGTCTTGACTTCTTGAGTCTCTAGAGTGCGCAATTCTTATCCGATTGGAATGAAGTTTTGCACGACGTGTTTCATTATGATATCCAATAACTATGCCAAGCGTGGTTCAAATCGGTCCATAACCTGATATAGCTGTCATATAAACCGATCTTGGGTCTTGACTTCTTGAGCCTCTAGAGGGCGCAATTCTTATCCAATTTGAATGAATTTTGGCACGTAGTATTTTGTTATGTTATCCAAAAACTGTGCCAAATATGGTTCAAATCGGTCCATAACCTAATATAGCTGCCATATCAACCGATCTTGGGTCTTGACTTCTTGAGCTTCTAGAGTGCGCAATTCTTATCCGATTGGAATGAAATTTTGCACGACGTGTTTTGTTACGATATCCAACAACTGTTCTTAGTATGGTTAAAATCGGTTTATAACCTGATATAGCTGCCATATAAACCGATCTTGGGTCTTGACTTCTTGAGCCTCTAGAGTGCGCAATTCTTATTCGATTGGAATGAAATTTTGCACGACGTGTTTCGTTATGATATCCAATAACTGTGCCAAGTGTGGTTCAAATCGGTCCATAACCTGATATAGCTGCCATATAAACCGATCTTGGGTCTTGACTTCTTGAGCCTCTAGAGTGCGCAATTCTTATCCGATTGGAATGAAGTTTCGCACGACGTGTTTTGTTATTATATCCAATAACTGTGCCAAGTATGGTTCAAATCGGTCTATAAACTTATATAGCTGTCATATAAACCGATCTTGGGTCTTGACTTCTTGAGCCTCTAGAGGGCGCAATTCTTATCCAATTTGAATGAATTTTGGCACGTAGTATTTTGTTATGATATCCAACAACTGTGCCAAATATGGTTCAAATCGGTCCATAACCTAATATAGCTGCCATATCAACCGATCTTGGGTCTTGACTTCTTGAGCTTCTAGAGTGCGCAATTCTTATCCGATTGGAATGAAATTTTGCACGATGTGTTTTGTTATGATATCCAACAACGTTGCCGAGTATGGTTCAAATCGGTTCATAACCTGATATTGCTGCCATATAAACCGATCTTGGGTCTTGACTTCTTGAGCCTCTAGAGTGCGCAATTCTTATCCGATTGGAATGAAATTTTGCACGACGTGTTTTGTTATGATATCCAACAACTGTGCGAAGTATAGTACAAATCGGTTCATAACCTGATATAGCTGCCATATAAACCGATCTGGGATCTTGACTTCTTGAGCCTCTAGAGATCGCAATTATTATCCGATTTGCCTGAAATTATGTACTACGAATCCTCTCATGACCATCAACATACGTGTTTTTTATGATCTGAATCGGTATATAGCCCGATACAGCTCCCATATAAATCGATCTCTCTATTTTACTTCTTGAGCCCCCAAAGGGCGCAATTCTTATTCGAATTGGCTGACTTTTTATACAGGTCTCCAACATATAGTAATATAATAATAGCAGAGCAAATCTTTTCTTATATCCTATTTTGCCTAAGGAGAGATATCGGGAGAAGAGCTCGGCAAATGCGATCCATGGTGGAGGGTATGTAAGATTCGGCCCGGCCGAACTTAGCACGCTTTTACTTGTTTTTTTCATTCCGTATGCAACACATCGAAATATCCATTTCCGACCCTACAAAGTATATAAATTCTTGATCGTCGCAAAAATTTAAGACGATCTGCCTATGTCCGTACATCTGCCCGTACATCTGTCCGTCCGTCTGTCTGTTGAAATCGTGCTACAGTCTTTAAAAATAAAGATATTGAGCTGAAACTTTGCACAGATTCTCTTGTACATAGGCAGGTTAAGTTCGAAGATGGGCTACATGGACCACATTTATTATCCGATTTTGCTGAAATTTGGGACAGTGAGTTGTGTTTGGCCCTTCGACATCCTTCTTCAATTTGGCCCAGATCGGTCCAGATTTGGATGTAGCTGTCATATAGACCGATCCGCCTATTTAGAGTCCCTCGATTTAAGGTTTTGGGACCATAGGAGTCGTATTTATTGCCCGATTTCGCCGAAATGTGTTGGGCTTTTCGACATTTTTCTGCAAATTGGCCCCAATCGGCCCAGATCTGGATATAGCTGCCATATTGACCGATCTCTCGATTTAAAGTCTTGGCCCAATAAAAAGCGCATTTATAATCCGATTTCACTGAAATTTGGCAGTGTCTTATGTTAGATTTTTCGACATCCGTGTCGTATATGGATCAGATCGGTTTATTATACCCTCCACCATAAGATGGGGGGTATACTAATTTCGTCATTCTGTTTGTAACTACTCGAAATATTCGTCTGAGACCCCATAAAGTATATATATTCTTGATCGTTGTGACATTTTATGTCGATCTAGCCATGTCCGTCCGTCTGTCCGTCCGTCCGTCCGTCCGTCCGTCCGTCCGTCCGTCTGTCTGTCGAAAGCACGCTAACTTCCGAAGGAGTAAAGCTAGCCGCTTGAAATTTAGCACAAATACTTCTTATTAGTGTAGGTCGGTTGGTATTGTAAATGGGCCATATCGGTCCATGTTTTGATATAGCTGCCATATAAACCGATCTTGGGTCTTGACTTCTTGAGCCTCTAGCTTGCGCAATTCTTATCCGATCAGAATGAAATTTTGCACGACGTGTTTTGTTATGATATCCAACAACTGTGCCAAGTATGGTTCAAATCGGTCCATAACCTGATATAGCTGCCATATAAACCGATCTTGGGTCTTGACTTCTTGAGCCTGTAGGGGGCGCAATTCTTATCCGAATGGAATGGAATTTCGCACGACGTCTTTTGTTATGATACCCAACAACTATGCCATGTATGGTTCAAATCGGTCCATAACCTGATATAGCTGTCATATAAACCGATCTTGGGTCTTGACTTCTTGAGCCTTTAAAGGGCGAAATTCTTATCCGATTAGAATGAAATTTTGCACTACGTGTTTTGTTATGATATCCAACAACTGTGCCAAATATGGTTCAAATCGGTCCATAACCTGATATAGCTGTCATATAAACCGATCTTGGGTCTTGACTTCTTGAGCCTCTAGAGTGCGCAATTCTTATCCGATTGGAATGAAATTTTGCACGACGTGTTTTGTTACGACATCCAACAACTGCGCCAAGTATGGTTCAAATCGGTCCATAACCTGATACAGCTGCCATATAAACCGATCTGGGGTCTTGACTTCTTGAGCCTCTAGAGTGCGCAATTCTTATCCGATTGGAATGAAATTTTGCACGTAGTATAATGTTATGATATCCAACAACTGTGCCAAGTATGGTTCAAATCGGTCGATAACCTGATATAGCTGCCATATAAACCGATCTGGGGTCTTGACTTCTTGAGCCTCTAGAGTGCGCAATTCTTATCCGATTGGAATGAGTTTTGGCACGTAGTATTTTGTTATGATGTCCAACAACTTTGCCAAATATGGTTCAAATCGGTTCATAACCTGATATAGCTGCCATATAAACCGATCTGGGATCTTGACTTCTTGAACCTGTAGAGGTCGCAATTATTATCCGATTTGCCTGAAATTTTGTGCGACGGATTCTCTCATGACCATTAACATACGTGTTTATTATGGTCTGAATCGGTTTATAGCCTGATATAGCTCCCATATAAATCAATCTCTTTATTTTACTTCTTGAGCCCACAAAGGGCGCAATTCTTATTCAAATTGGCTGACATTTTACACAGGTCTCCAACATATAATTTAATTGTGGTCCAAACCGGACCATATCTTGATATCGCTCTAATAGCAGAGCATATCTTTTCTTATATCCTTTTTTTGCCTAAGAAGAGATGCCGGGAAAAGAACTCGACATATGCGATCCATGGTGGAGGGTATATAAGATTCGGCCCGGCCGAACTTAGCACGCTTTTACTTGTTTTTAGATTTAGCTACTAAAAGGATCAATATTTTGTTATACACAATTGAACAATGAGTTGCCCTTGTTATTATTTGGTCCAAATCGAAATATATTTCGATATAGCTGCTATGGGGCATAAGGTATGATTTTTTCACCGTATTTTGGAACTACCTTTCTCCAAAATACGGTGAAAAATTCATACCTTATGCCCCATAGCATATATACCCGAGGTGGTGGGTATCCAAAGTTCGGCCCGGTCGAACTTAGCACTCTTTTACTGTTTGTTTTTTTTTTTTTTTTTTTTTTGATTTATTTTAAATTAAGTGAATATATTTTCATGCTGTGCTAAATACCATCATCATGTTGTCACGCATGGATGATATTGAAATACATTTGAATTCTTTGACAAAAACAAAAACAGATGGGGTGGCTGGTTGGGCCATAAATAATAAGCCCACAAGTGGCCAATGATAAGCGGATTTCGCAGTGCACTGCATATTGCGAAATATTTTGTTTAATAGAGATATTCATATTCATAGAATGGTGAAAAAGAACATTGAGAACAGCAGGCGCTAAACAAATTGGTTGTATTTTGTTATCCCATATGTTAATGCGTTGTTGCCAATTGAAACATAAAAGTATGACACCAGAGTCTAATAATTGACCTGGTTGATAGCAACTACATAAAGTGTATATGCACTTCAGAGGTCAGTTACTGAAATAGTAGATTTTATGTTTTTGTCTAAATCACTGCTGCTACAGATAAAACTGAATTTAACAAAATGCAAATTCGTGTGAACAATAAAAGATCATGGATTAAAATAATATTACTCATGCGTCATGTGGTATAGTAGGTACACAATATTGATATGATGTTGGCCTTGTGTTAGATTGTCACAACACTGAGGAAATATTCCCCCAGATTTTTATACCGGGATAGTATAACAACAGTTTTGGGACAGTGTGTTTTGTCAGGGCCTTCGACATCTTACTTCAATTTGGCTCTGATCAGTTCAGATTTGGATATAGCTGCCATATAGACCGATCTCTCAAATAAATTCTTGGCCCCATAAAAACGCCATTATAATCCAATTTCGCTGAAATGTGACACAGTGACTTATATTAGGCTTTTCGGCATCCATGTCGTTTATGGTTCAGATCGGTCTATATTTGTATATACCGATCAAAAACTTCAATATTTTGTTCTACAAAATTGAGCAATGACTTGTACTTATTAGACCACTCAATGTCAGCGATGAATTTGGTCAAAATCGGACTATATTTCGATATAGCTATTATGGGGGCTTAAATTATTAACTTTCAGCGGACTATGACGAAAGGTGTTTCATATATATATCCGAGGTGGTGGGTATCCAAAGTTCGGCCCGGCCGAACTTAACGCCGTTTTTCTTGTTTTTATTGCGGTTGTAACCTCAAGTTTCCGGAGGAGGCAGTTCATGACCAAGAACGGTCAGGGCAATTTTTATATGCACTACATCCCCAACGGCGCACAAACCGTGATATTTAAGCAGACTACATTTGGTTAGTAAGTGCCAGAGTCTCTAATCTTTAAAAGTGACTTACCTCGTAACATTTAATATATCTCAGAAAAGTTCAAAAATATAAATAACGACGTTCCTGAACTCACTTCTCACTACCAAAACCGGCAATTCTCTGTACTGGATTCTTGTTCCTTACCTGAAAAACAAAAGAAATGATAAGAACTTATTAAATAATTAAAACAAATATTTTTTATAAAATAAATATTTAAAACAAGTAAAACAAAGTAAAATTTTTGCCGGGCCGAATCTTTGGAACCCACTGCAATGAATTCTGCTAAAATTTTATACAAACTACATTTAGTTGAAGGGCATAATTTTATTTTACATACCGAAATAGTGTCAAACCAGCAACAATTAAAGCTTCTAGGAACCGAACAAGGATGAACACTTGGCACAGTTGTTGGAAGTCGTAACAGAACACCACATGTACAATTTCGGTCAAATCAAACAAAAATTGAAGCTTGCAAGCGCTCAAAAATTCAAATCTAGAGATTGATATATACGGGAGCTATATCAGCTTATAGACTGATTTGGACCGTACTTGGCACAGATGTTGGAAGTCACAACAAAACACAGCAAGCAAAATTTCAGCCAAATCCGACAAAAACTGAGGCTTGTAATGGCTCTAGAAGTTAAATCAGGAGATCGTCTTATATGGGAGCTATATCAATTTAAAGACCGGCTCATAGTGCTTGGAGGTCTTAACAGAACACCACATGGAAATTTTCAGCTAAATCGGACAAAAATTTCGGCTTCCAGTCTTAGACGAATTAAAAAAGGAATGACTTTATTAGTATACCCTATCCTTAGGTATAACAAGAAGTAAAGGCGTGTTAAGATCGGCCGTGGCGAACTTTGGATATCCACCACCATGGATATATTAATCATACTATTTTGTTATAACTCCACTATATATGGAGAACTTGGGGCGGATAATAATAAAAAGACGTAGTTGTTGTCAGGTTGCGAACTAAAATTGAACTCACTTTATTAAAATCAATTTCTTCACTCTAAACCTAAATCTATATGTACAAATATCTTAACATATACGGTCACACACGCAGCGATATGCCTATTTTAAAGATGCACTTAAGACCACCCTAGACAAATGCAGCTACATTCAAAATGCACATAAAAATACAGTCTTATCTTCTAATGTAAATACTCTAACATATCCACACCATGCGGCCAAACATCACCAAACGCCACATGTGGGAACTTATAACACGAAACTATTATAGACTAAATGCTGCTGGCTATATTATTAAACATTTTATCTCCTAACAATTGATAAGAATTAAACTGACTGTGTATGACCTAAGAATACAGTTCTTACAAAACTGTCCATATTGCCGGCCTTAAAAGATCCCAATCTTTTAACAATAACAACATCCAATCATTCAATTTTTATATTAATTATTTTGCTAATTAGAACTAGAATTTTTAATATAAAGATTAATTACATGACTTAATCGATGTGACACATTATTGACTCCGTTAATTTTTATACAATAATTTTTATACAATTCATGATATAATATTTGAATATTCTATCTAAGTTGGGGAAGGGCGATGGATACAGGCAGATACCGGCTGGACAAATGGCATAGCTTTTTGATGACAAAGAATAACGCAACAAGGATACCAGTGATGACAATGCACGTTGTAAAACTTAGACTATAGTGCGTTAAGTGATGTGTATCCAGATGAACAGGGAAACCCAAAAATGTATTTACCTTCGGTATGTCTGGCAACTTGTAGATTTCGATATCGTTCTTGAGTTGTAGATGGGTGAGTGGTGGTAAGGATGATGAGATGTTGAGATGGGGAAATATGTAGTTGACGTTGCTCTTGTAAGTCTCGTGCGCCCATAGTTTCATTTCTTCAGTTTCAAGAGTACAACCCGGCTGCATTCTTAATAATCCTTGATCTTGGAGCACAATGTCTTGTCGATTTCCATCACATTTGATATCGGTGGATGATCCCTTCGTTATAGAGAAAACCCAAGCATTTGGCACATGGAGCTGCTTCCAGAAATTACGAAACTTTGTAATTGCGAACTCACAGCTATCTGGAAAGACTTTTGGATAAACAAATAGCTTTACTTCGCATTCGGATGACTCTCTAGCGTTGTAGATGGGATGTATTTGGGGGCATATCGTCAAATCTTTGATTTTTTGGCATCTGGTGAATTCGTCTTCCTTCATGGTGTAAAATAACGTCTTTTCTTCGTTGATCATTAAGTAGTTGCTGTGCGTATTCAACTGGACTGACATTCCATCATGGATTATAGGGTAAGCTTGAACTGCATACGCCAAAAAGTGATCCACATTGATCAGAGGGAGCCGTATATTAAACAGCATATACTCTTGTGTAGTCCTGGTCGTCACATGAGCTATCTGTGCTAGCTCCATTGGTGATTCCGTTGGTAAATGGAGCTTCTTACCAACCGATGAATTGATTATACGTATCTGCTGCTTGAATGTCTTTAGCGGGAGAATTTCATGAAGGAAACTGCCCCGAATGTTAACCATCACATCGATCAAATCTCTCTGAATAGACTCCACTTCTTGTAATGTCGCAAGCAATTCGGTTATCCGCAGAATTATAACTTCTCTATTCTCAAGAGTGCCGATCTCCTTTTGCAGCAACTCGGAGGATTCACGCAGCTTCTCTATATTTTTGAAAACGGCTTGGTTCTGCTCCTTGATAATTCTCGCGGTGATGTCTTGAAGCGATGTCTGGTTATTTATCAGCTCCAACATTGCACTTTGGTTCGCATCACCCAAATTAATTCTCCTCACCAGCTCATCAGCATGCTCCTCATCCATCAGCCCAAATAATGAACGAAGTATTCCTCCAACAAATGGTAGCGCCGATCTTTTGTTTCTTCGAACCGGCGCTGATGACATTATGAGCTCATGTTGATTTATTATGTGATCGTGGGCTTCTCGCAACTGCTGAATTACTCTCACTTGCTTCATATCGGGTATATTCTGCATCTCGACATTAAGTTTTTCGACCGCTTTGCCGCACGCCTTTACACTCGCCACATATTCAGCCATATTTGCGTGTGCCACAATATTCCAGGAAGTTTTCGTCAATCCAACAACAGCCACTTCCTCAAAGAAGACGCCGGATTTATCAGTAAAATTAACTATTTCTACTTTAGCTCTAATTGGCTTAAAAATAGCTAACATAAACAACATTACAATGAACATATTTTTACTTTTAACATTATTTTTTCTTTCCTTCTTCATAATTATAGCCGATTTTACCGACTCATTTATTGTCTTTTTGTTTCTTATTATGGTCGATTTGTCCGACCCTTCATTATCAACTTCTTCGTCGATAGGAAAAGGACAAACATTGTGAACCGACCTTTTCGTTTCTCCATTGCTTGTCCTTACGTCTATCATCCGGCACAATCCATCCGAACCCATTCTAGTTCGGATGACCCTCCCCCGCCTCCAGCAAAGGGGCGGAAGGTTGTCCTCTTTTAATAATACCAATGTGCCCGGCTTAATATTCTTACTTTTTTCCACCCATTTTTACCTCCTTTGAAGCTCGGACAGATATTCGTTGGACCATCTATCCCAAAACTCTTCCATTCTCGCCTGTACGTCCCTCCAATGTCCCCGCAAACCTTGGTAACTTTTATTCTTTTCTCCGTCAATAACTGTTGAAAAACATTCCCCGATGAGAAAATGCGAAGGCGTCAAAACACTAAAATCATTGGGATCGTCTGACAAGGGGGTTAACGGACGAGAATTTAAAACGGACTCAATCTGCGCCATGAGAGTACTCATTTCCTCAAATGTCATTGTCCCCTCTACCACTCTATTTATATGTCTCTTTACTGATTTGACACAGCTTTCCCATAAACCACCTATATGTGGCGACCTAGCCGGAATATTTAACCACTCAATATCCCGTTGAGCGCAATATTCGTCAAGGTCTTTGGTCAGGTCGCTGCTCCTAAACAGTTCATACACCTCATGTAAACTGTTAGCTGCCCCAACAAAATTTGTGCCATTATCTGAATAAATCTTCAAAGGACAACCCCTTCTGGCCACAAATCTCTTTAAAGCTCCAATAAACGCTGCTGCTGTCAAATCCGATACTACTTCCAAATGAACAGCTTTCGTAGCGAAACACACAAATACGCAAACGTAAGCTTTGTCAGTCCTCTTTCCTCTAATCTTATAATGAATTATTATTGGTCCTAGAAAGTCAATGCCCGTATTTAAAAATGGCCTAGTCCTGATAACTCGATCTTCAGGAAGATTTCCCATAAGTTGGTGGAAATTTCTGGGCTCGGCTCTAAAACACCTGTAGCACTTACTTACCACCTTTCTTACCAGTTGCCTTCCACGTAGCGGCCAAAATTGTTGCCTTAATATTGCCAGTAACCCTTGAGGTCCTATATGCAACTTTTCAATGTGCATCTCTTCTAGCATTAATTCCACCACTCTATTTTTGTACGGAAGTATCATAGGGTGCTTCGCTTCGAAAGACAAATTGCTATTTTGTAGCCTTCCTCCTACTCTTAAAATACCATCTGAATCCAAAAACGGACACAGCGTTCTAAGATGTGAAGACTTCGTCACATTTGCCCCCTTTTTCAGAGCAGATATCTCCTGTGCAAAGCTATCCCTTTGAATGTCATGCACTATCAGCCGAAGAGCCTCTTTTTTGTATATTATAAATGACTTCGAAGGACCCTTTCTTGCTATGTTGACAAATTTTAATACCCAGGCTATTACATTTCTTAAAAATGCAAATTTGTTCCGGTGGTTTATCTTCTCCCACACCACTGTTCCTTTTACTACGACACCTACCTTAGCCATCTTTTTCAACTCGGGAATCTCAATTAGTTGTTCTGGTTCCACGAATGTCAAATAGCTTTCCTTCAAGAAGGCTGGACCTTCAAACCAATTCTTGTGGTCAAGCATTTCTTTAGGAAACACACCTCTGGATAATAAATCTGCCGGATTCTGCTGGGATGATACATGTCTCCAATTCGCTACAATAGTCTTGGTTTGAATATCGTTTACTCTATTGGAGACAGACACCTGCAGCCTAGCCGGATCAATCCTTATCCAATTCAGAACTATAGTGGAATCGGTGTAATAGAAAACATTGTCAATTTTAATTTGAAAATTTTCTTTTATTTTCGAAACTAATTCCACCAGTAATGCAGCGGCACACAGTTCTAGCCTGGGCAGCGTAACTATCTTGGTCGGTGCTACCCGAGATTTGGAGGCTACTAATCGTACCGAAATGTCACCCAATGCATTTATAGATTTCAAATAGACCACTGCTCCATAAGCTCTCATTGAAGCATCGGAGAAACCTATCAATTCAACCCTCTTAGGTTCGCAGCAAATCATGTGACGCCCTATTTTAACGTAATTGAGCGCCACCAATTCCTTCTTTATTTTGGACCATGTCGAGCCTATTTCCATAGGAACTTCGTCATCCCAATCCATCTTTAGTTTCCATAGGTCCTGTAATAATATTTTCGCAGATACAATTACGGGACCCACAAAACCAAGAGGATCAAATAGCTTAGCTGTTTCGCTCAATATTGAACGTTTCGAAAACTTTCCATCCTCCGTGGCCTTGTACTTCAGGGAAAATACGTCGCTACGCGGGCACCACATCACTCCAAGCGCCTTCACAGGCAACTCTTCGTCCTCTATATTAAGGCTCCCCTCAATATTTTCTTTTGCAATGCCCTCCAATATTTGGCTGTTATTTGCACACCATTTTCTTAACGGCATGCCGAATTCGAGCAATATTGCCTCCAAATTCCTTCTCATCTCCACAACCTCCCCAAGACAATCTCCCCCAGTCATAAGATCATCCATATAAAAGTCACTCCTTATTGCCTGAGATTCATTTGGATGTGTTGCCTCCTTTAAGTCTGCTATCCTTTGCAGACATTTTACAGCCAAATATGGAGCACATGCTGTTCCATATGTAACTGTGTTTAATGCAAATGTTCTCACCTCTTCATTCGCATTAAACCTCCAGTATATCAACTGGAATTTGCGGTCGGAATTCGCAACCCATATCTGCCGATACATCTTCTCAATATCGGCAGAAAATACATACTTATACTTCCTAAATCTGAGCAGAATACCAAATAGCTCATCTTGGATTCTAGGCCCAGTATATAGTATGTTGTTCAAGGAATAACTGGTTGATGTCTTACAAGAAGCATCAAATACCACCCTTAACTTTGTCGTTGAGCTCTCTGGCCTAAGGACGCAGTGATGAGGTAAGTAATATCCACCCTCTACACTCCTTATGTCCTTTACCACCTCCATATGACCCAATTCAAGATACTTTCTAAGGAAATCATGGTATTGTATCCTAAGGTCAGCATTCCTATTAAGCTTTTTTTCTAATGCCATGAATCTCCTCTTTGCAATAACGCCAGAACTCCCCAACACCTCAACATTTTGCTTAAATGGTGATCGTACCTCGAACTTACCGTCTTCCGCTCTCCTTACACCCTCCTCGAACAACTCCTCACACCTCTTCTCCTCTGATGTAAGCTTCACCGCTCGTGGGATCTCTTCTATCTCCCAGAACTTTTTCAGCAACTCATCACATCGAGTCTGAATTGTTGCTACAACCTTTCGCTCCTTGGAAGATTTATCAATTGTCGCGGGACCACTTACTATCCACCCCAGCTTCGTATTCTGGAGGATACTGGCCCCCGATTTAATCTTCCCATTAACCAATATCTCGTAAAATATTTCAGCCCCCACAAGCAAATCTATTCCATTCGGAATATTATACTTTGGGTCTGCCAATGACAATTCCTGCGGAATCCGATCCGCCACCACCCTTGTCTCTGGAACATTCGACAATATTGTCGTTATGACCAATGCATTCAAGTTCGTCTTGTATTTTGACGTCTTGGACTTCATCATAACCTCCACCTTCTCCTGGCACAAGGACCTGTTCCTTGACAATCCTTCAACCTCCGTTTGAGATTGTGTGCCATTTAATTTAAGTTTATCCTTTAACGCCTTCGTCATCAAACAAACTTGAGAGCCACTGTCCAACAATGCTCTGCATTGAACCCATTTATCTTCTCTATCTTTTACTAAGACAGAGGCTGTTGATAACAATACGCACGTATCCTCACAATGCTTATTGTTTACCACAGTACTTTTTGAGCACACTTTTTCCTTGTGCAACAAGGAGTTGTGCTCGCCTTGGCAAGTTCTGCAGTTAATATTACTAGTGCATTTGCTTTTAAAATGCCCGCTAGCTAAACATCTGGAACATCTATTTTTTTCTAAAACAATATTCCACTTCTTTTCAATGGGCAGGACGCGAAACTTGGAACATCTATTCAAAAAATGTCCAACAGCGCAACCAAGAGGACATTTTTCCCTTGGTTCATATTGCCCCTTCGCATTTCCATCAGAACGATCTTCATTCACCTTTTGTGACTGCGTTCTAGACGAATCCCCCCATCTTGAACCTGTGTCCCCGGACTTTTGCTTACCGGAGTACCCAGAAAATTGTTGACTTGCCTCTAATGAATATTGCATCCTTCGCAAAAAATTCATTAAATCGTCAACTTTTGGGAGCTGTCCGTGTGCTCCCACAGACTGCTCAAACTGGATTCTTAAATTTTCATCCAGTTTCCTTTGCAGTACATAGCACACGAATGAGTGATACAACTCTTGTGCATCAATACGTGTTGTCTCCAAAGCCTGCAAGCTTTCTCCTACGACATCCACAAATCTTTTCACGCTTTGTGAATTGTATGCCACGGAAGGAGCATCTAAAATCGACCTAAAATATATTGATGTTGCAGCTCTTTTATTTGAGTAATGGTCTTTCAATATATTCCATGCAGTCTCAAAATATTCTTCAGTAGCGGGCAGTTTAGAAATTTTCCTACGTGCCTCGCCACTTACCTTTGCCTTCAGAATACACATCTTTTGTGTTTTTGATATTGGCTGTCCAATCACAAGTTGTTCAAAAAGTTCCCTAAACGTCTCCCATTCCTCCATCTTTCCATTAAATACTGGAATCTCCACTGATGGAAGAGAAAATGGAAGAGTCATGGGCCTAAACTCTTTTCTAGGAATCATTTGGTATTTGTCTTTTAACGCGAAGAAAAGTTCGGTTAGCTCGTCTTCACCAAATTCCTTCGAATATTCAAAATAATTCGTTTGAGCGGTGTTAAATACCTCTCGCACCTCTTCGCGAGAAATGTCTTTTTCCATGGCCTCATTTATAATAAACTCTAAATCGCTCAGAGAGTACTTGAAGTGTGATTCCAACCAATGCGGTGAATTACGACTTCTCTGTCTCTCTGATGACGCCGAATTTCTCTCCGCAATCTTCCTGTCATCAACCGTTTTCGTCACGGTTGGCATCACTTTAGGAACTGCTCCTCCTGATGCAAAATTTCCAGGAAGAGGAAATTCGTTCAGTGTAAGGGTAGAAGCCGTCCTAGCTCCACCTGCCTTAACCACAATAACGTCATAGAGGCTCCGGAATTTCTCCATGACATCCCTCACCTCGCTTACGAAAGAACCCTTATAGTAGGGGTTCATACTAAGCGTATGCGATGGTGATTGGAGTTCCTTATCATTCGCCTCAAATTCACCCTTAGTTGCAGTGAAAGAGATATAAATGTCATTTATTTTCTCCATGACATCTTCTCCCAATACACTACACTTTGCCAATTGTCCTAACTCATTGTACAATTTAGTAATATATTCCCCAACTTCTTTCTGACGAGAAATCAGTTCTAGGGCCATTATTACTTTTTTTTTCTTTTTCTTTAATAATAAAAAAATAAAAGTTAAAAAACTCACTTACCGACTTTTTTAGTTTTAATTAAACTTAGGTTGTTATTATTTTTAAGTTTACACGACGCGAATTGAATCAATTTTGTTTTTGTTTTAAATATTTGATTTATAATAAAATATATTACTTTTTGTGAGCTATATAACTCCAGATATATACTTTTAAATATTTTCACTTTTAAATAAATTGTAATTTTTTTTTTCAAAAATTTACAATCATTTTCTTTTAAATATTTCTCTTTGAAATATTTTTATATTTTATTACTTGCTTTTTTCTTTTTTACAAAGCACCCACAAAAACTTTCACACTCAAACAGAACAAACAAAAAAAAAAATAACACCACACTTTTTTATATGTATATTTTTTCTCTTTAAAAAAAAAACTTTTTTTTTTCTTTTCTTTGCGCGTTTTTTTTACTTGGGGTCACCACATGGAGAACTTGGGGCGGATAATAATAAAAAGACGTAGTTGTTGTCAGGTTGCGAACTAAAATTGAACTCACTTTATTAAAATCAATTTCTTCACTCTAAACCTAAATCTATATGTACAAATATCTTAACATATACGGTCACACACGCAGCGATATGCCTATTTTAAAGATGCACTTAAGACCACCCTAGACAAATGCAGCTACATTCAAAATGCACATAAAAATACAGTCTTATCTTCTAATGTAAATACTCTAACATATCCACACCATGCGGCCAAACATCACCAAACGCCACATGTGGGAACTTATAACACGAAACTATTATAGACTAAATGCTGCTGGCTATATTATTAAACATTTTATCTCCTAACAATTGATAAGAATTAAACTGACTGTGTATGACCTAAGAATACAGTTCTTACAAAACTGTCCAATATATAAATAGGGGAAGGTCTGAATCATACATTATTCAGGTCCTGAGAGCCAGCGAAATCGAACAATATATCCGCCTCTTATGGGATTAAGACCCCAAATTGGAGGATCGTCCGATCAGAATTATATTGGGTTGCCCAAAAAGTAATTGCGGGTTTTTCATATAGTCGGCGTTGACAAATTTTTTCACAGCTTGTGACTCTGTAATTGCATTCTTTCTTCTGTCAGTTATCAGCTGTTACTTTTAGCTAGCTTTAGAAAATGGTGTAAAAAAAGTATATTTGATTAAAGTTCATTCTAAGTTTTATTAAAAATGCATTTACTTTCTTTTAAAAAATCCGCAATTACTTTTTGGGGAACCCAATACTTGGGTCAGATGTCGGGAGGCTTAAAATAACTCACTGTTTGAAATTTCAGCAAAATCGGGTAATAAATACAGCTTTTATGGGCTTCAAACCCTTTCTCATGGGAATGTGTACTCAAACTACCCTTCCCTATGGAAATGGGGAATTAAACTACCCTTCACCAAGGGAAAGGGTTCTAAAACTACCCTTCCCCAAGGGAAAGGGTACTAAAACTACCCTTCCCCAATGGAAAGGGTACTTAAACTACACTTTATCTAGGAAGAGAGAAAAGAGTATTAAAACTATCCTCCCTCAAGGGAAAGAGGGTACTAAAACTACCCTTCCTAAAGGGTATTAAAACTACCCTTCCCCAATGGAAAGGGTTCTTAAACTACCCTTCTCCAAGGGAAAGGGTACTAAAACTACCCTTCCCTACACTTTACCTAGGGAAAGCGCTCTTAAACTACACTTTCCCTGAAGAAAAGAGTATTAAAACTACCCTCCCTCAAGGGAAAGAGGGTACTTAAACTACCCTTCCTAAAGGGTATTTAAACTAACCTTCCCCAATGGAAAGGGTTCTAACACTACCCTTCCCCAAGGGAAAGGGTTCTAAAACTACCCTTCCCCAAGGGAAAGGGTTCCAAAACTACCCTTCCCCAAGTGAAAGGATACTTAAACTACCCTTCCCCAAGTGAAAGGATACTCAAACTACCCTTCCCCAAGTGAAAGGATACTAAAACTACCCTTCCTCAAGGGAAAGGGTACTAAAACTACCCTTCCCCAGGGAAAAGGTTCTTAAACTAACCTTCGCCAAGGATATGGGACTAAAACTACGCCTATCGAAGTGAAAGGGAACCAAAACTACGCTTCCCCAAGGGAAAGGGTACTAAAACTACCCTTCCCCAATGGAAAGGGTACTTAAACTACACTTTACCTAGGGAAAGCGCACTTAAACTACACTTTCCTTAGGAAAAGTGTATTAAAACTACCCTACCTCAAGGGAAAGAGGGTACTAAAACTACCCTTCCTAAAGGGTATTAAAACTACCCTTTCCCAATGGAAAGGGCTCTAAAACTACCCTTCCCCAAGGGAAATGGTACTAAAACTACCCTTCCCCAAGTGAAAGGATACTTAAACTACCCTTCCCCAAGTGAAAGGATACTTAAGCTACCCTTCCTCAAGGGAAAGGGTACTAAAACTACACTTCCTCAAGGGAACGGGTATAAATTACCCTTTCCCATTGAAAGGGTACTAAAACTACCCTTCCCCAATTGAAAGGTTACTAAAACTACCTTTCCCCAAGGGAAGGGTACTAAAACTACCCTTCCACGAGGGAAAGGATACTAATAATACCCTTCCTCAAGGGAAATGGTATTAAAATTATCCTTCCATATTGAAAGGGTACTAAAACTACCCTTCCTCAAGGAAAAGGGCGCTAAAACTAGTCATCCCCAAGGGAAAGGGTACTATATCTACCCTTCCCCAAGGGAAAGAGTATTAAAACTTCTCATCCCATCATCATCTTTACACAGATTTAATTTATTTGGTTAAGTAACTTGTGAAGACAAATTCTTCTCAGCCTTCGTGTATACCGCAGCAGTTGACCAAATTTCTTGCCACAACAATCTGTTGGCGCTGTGTTTAAGTGCAACACACAACCTAAATTGCCTAGTGGTCAGAGATATATTAGAATTAGAGATATAAGGAATGCAGTTTTAGGCCCTTTAAAACCACCTGCACTCACTCACTGAAATCAATGGAGGCAAAACACATACAAAGAAATTAGCCAAGAAAGTAAAAGGATAAAAGTATATAATGAAAAAATGGAGGAAGATGTGCTTAAAGCCAAACCTAGTTTAAAGACATAGTTTATTTCGAATACCTAAGTAGATGGGCCAAAATTTGGATATCAAATTTTATTTACCCATAGACATTGTATTAGAGTGCTTAAATATACCGCTGTTTTCAACTACTATACAACTTATTAATGCTAATTATAGCATTGGAATTCCAGGAATGGAAGTCCAGATGCGTATGAACAATGGCATTGTACTGTATACTATTATTGAATAATTATTACGTATACGACTCAGTGGCATAAATTTTAATTTTTTTTTTTTAGTAACCTAGGATTAAATTAACAAAGACATCAATCAGTTATTGATTTCTTCTAAAAAATTTTACTAAAACACTCAAACTTATTTTTATTATAATTCCAGTTTAAGTTCCTAACGCTTTCTTGCTTTAAAACTTTAACTATTGATTTTTTCCCCTTTTGCCCAAGAGATTCCATTTGAGATTATAGTTTCCTCTTTATGATTCCACTTGAAATTTAAATATCCTCAATAAAAAGTTTATTTCAATTAAAGCCCTTTTCTCTTCAACCAAAACTTTAGTCTTCTTCGGCATTGCTGTTTGAAAACCCCCATTTATGAATATTTCCTTGATTATACGCTTTTCAAGTTTCTCCTATGCTCTCTGTCGTCTGCATACATTCAATGGTTTGTCAATTTGTTCACTTTTTCAATTCATGAATAGTTAAAATGCATTTCAATTTCGTTGTTGAATGCAATCCTCTGAGCCACAATGATCGATTTCACCAAACTAAGCAAATCATTTGATTGAGTTAACAAAAAGCAAATGAATGCCAAATGTTTAAACAGAAACGGGGAAATTTATTTTCGGGCAGGTGAATAAGGTGACCAAATGAAAGAAAAAAACTTCGAGAGCGATATTTTGACATAGTTTTTACAGGAATAAAATTTTGAAAAAATTTATCAGAATGAAATTTGGACAAAATGTTCTATAGCAATGCAATTCTGACAACTTTTTCTATAGAAATAAAATTTTGACAAAATTTCATATAAAAATGACATTTTGACATGATTTCCCAAACAAATGAACCTTTAACAAAATATCGCAAACAAATGAAATTTTGACAAAAATTCCTGTAAAAATAAAGTTTTTAGAGAATTTCCTATTGGAATGAAATTTTGTTGTTGGATTTATTTGTTCAGCTGAAGCCAATATAGGGTTTGTTTTTATACCCACCCTCATAGGATAGAGCCTTAGCATTCTGAGTCGATCTAGCCATGTCCGTCCATCCATCCATCTCCAAATCGGTTTAAAAACTGATATAGCTCAGACTTTCCCAGAAGCTTTAATTTTTGCTGGTCTGACAGAAGTTAGGTATGAAAAATAAAATTATCCCCCTCAACTAAATTTATTTTGTATACAGTTTTAGCAGAATCCATGGTGGTGGATTCCCAAGATTCGGCCCGGCCGAACTAAGCACGCTTTTACTTGTTTGGATATTAATAAATAAATTTTGATAATCTTATATATAACAAGTAAAAGCGTGCTAAGTTCGGCCAGGCCGAATCTTATATACCCTCCACCATGGATCGCATTTGTCGAGTTCTTTTCCCGGCATCTCTTCTTAGGCAAAAAAAAAGGATATAAGAAAAGATTTGCTCTGCTATTAGAGCGATATCAAGATATGGTCCGGTTTGGACCACAATTAAATTATATGTTGGAGACCTGTATAAAATGTCAGCCAATTCGAATAAGAATTGCGCCCTTTGGGAGCTCAAGAAGTAAAATAGAGAGATCGATTTATATGGGAGCTATAACGGGCTATAGACCGATTCAGATCATAATAAATACGTATGTTGATGGTCATGAGAGAATCCGTGGTACAAAATTTCAGGCAAATCGGATAATAATTGCGACCTCTAGAGGCTCAAGAAGTCAAGATCCCAGATCGGTTTATATGGCAGCTATATCAGGTTATGAACCTACTTGTACTTTATTTGACATAGTTGTTGAAAGTAACAATAAAAAACGTCTTGCGAAATTTCAGCCAAATCGGATAGGAATGCACCCTCTAGAAGCTCAAGAAGTCCCCAGATCTGTTTTTATGACAGCTATATCAGGTTATGAACCGATTTGAACCATATTTGGCACAGTAGTTGGATATCATAACAAAATACTACGTGCCAAAATTTCATTCAAATTGGATAAGAATTGCGCCCTCTAGAGGCTCAAGAAGTCAAGTCCCAAGATCGGTTTATATGACAGCTATATAAGGTTATTGACCGATTTGAACCATACTTGGCACAGTTGTTGGATATCGTAGCAAAACACGTCGTGCAAAATTTCATTCCAATCGGATAAGAATTGCGCACTCTAGAGGCCCAAGAAGTCAAGACCCCAGATCGGTTTACATGGCAGCTATATCAGGTTATGGACCGATTTGAAAAATACTAGGCACAGTTGTTGGATATCATAACAAAACACGTCGTGCAAAATTTCATCCCAATCGGATAAGAATTGCGCACTCTACAGGCTCAAGAAGTCAAGACCCAAGATCGGTTTATATGGCAGCTATATCAAAACATGGACTGATATGGCCCATGTACAATACCAACCGACCTACACTAATAAGAAGTATTTGTGCAAAATTTCAAGCGGCTAACTTTACTCCTTCGGAAGACAGACAGACGGACGGACGGACGGACGGACAGACGGACGGACATGGCTAGATCGACATAAAATTTCACGACTATCAAGAATATATATACTTTATGGGGTCTCAGACGAATATTTCGAGTAGTTACAATCAGAATGACGAAATTAGTATACCCCCCATCTTATGGTGGAGTGTATAAAAATGAATTTGTGTTTATTTGTATGCTTGTGTGTTCATTATAGACTCAGAAACGGCTGAACCGATTTTGAAATTGAAATTTTCACAGATGGTACATATTGACCATGTGGTGAAAATAGGGTACTACATTTTTTGTTATCTGAAGAGGGCGGACCCACCTCCTATCCCTTATTTTCAGAAACGCCAGATCTCGGAGATGGGTGGTGCGATTTAAGCAAAATTTTGTGTGCTCTCATATAGTACCTTAAAAATAAAAATTTGGTATCCAAATTTCGGATAGGATACCTAGGGGGGCTGCCCAACCCTAAAACCTACCAATAATATATTTGGACCAATCACAACAATATGGGACTCAAATGAAAGATATTTAGGATAAGAAAACGTATCTGATATCCAAATGTCGGACCAAGTGCTAGGGGGACCACCCCAACCCCCAAAACACCCCTAAATCGGACATATTTACCGAACATGGCAATATGGGACTCAAATGAAAGGTATTTGCGTGTAGAATACGAATCTGATATCCAATGTGGGATCACGTTTCTGGGGGTCCACCCCTTCCCCAAAACACCCCCCAAACTGGACTTATTTACTGACGATGGGAATATGGGGCTTAAATAAAAGGTATATAAATGTAGAATACGAATCTGATATTCAAATATGGGACCAAGTGTATGGGGGCCGCCTCTCACCAAATCATCCCCAAAATTAGTTAAATTTACGACCATGGCAATATGGGCCACAAATGAGAGGTCTTTAAGAGTAAAGCACGAATTTGATATCAATATTCGGAAAAGTGTCTACGGTGCCACGTCACCTCCACAACACCACCCAAATAGTAAGTATTTTCTGACTATTGCAATATGAG
This sequence comes from Stomoxys calcitrans, assembly GCF_963082655.1. NCBI lineage: Eukaryota > Metazoa > Arthropoda > Insecta > Diptera > Muscidae > Stomoxys > Stomoxys calcitrans. The sequence goes on along the minus strand of NC_081552.1, from coordinate 56,029,759 downwards.
TCTCAAATAAGAGGGTTTTTAAGGTGGAACACGAATCCGATATATATTTTCAAGGCCAACTCACAGAGTGGTCGCCCATCCCACAAAACACCCCCCAAGCCGGTCATGTTTGCCGACTATGAAAATATGGGGCTCAAATTAGAGGTATGTGGGAGTAGACCACGTATCTGATATCAACAACTGTCTATGAAATTGTAACAAAATGTCCTATAGAAATGAAAATTTTGCAAAATTTTCTATAGAGTTGCAATTTTGACAAAATTTCCTAAAGAAATGCATGTTATACAAAAGTTCCTATTGAAATGCAATTTTGGCAATGTATCCTAACTATTAAAAGCGTGCTAAGTTCGGCCGGGCCGAATCTTGGTAATCCACTACCATGGATTCTGAAAAAATATGGGAGCCCCTCTGTTTGTAGATCATACTTGACGTAATTGTTGAGAGTCATAACAGAACACTATATACAATATTTCAGCCAAATCAAATAAAAATCGCGGCTTGCAAGGGCTTAAGAAGTCAGATGGGGAGATCGGTTTGTATGGGAGCAATATCACGTTCTTGACCGATTTGAACTGTACTTCGCACAGTTGTTGGGGGTAATAACAGAACACTATTTGCAAAATTTCAGCTAAATCGGACAAAAATTGCGGCTTCCAGGGGCTTAAAAAATCAAATCGGGAGATCGGCTTATATGGGAGCTAATTCAGGGTAAAGAGGTTAAAGACCGATACTTTATGGGGTCCTAAATCAATATTTCGAGGTGTTACAAACGGAATGACTAGATTAGTATACTTCCATCCTATGGTGGTGGCTCCCCTTACCTTATTTTTCAAAAAAGTCAGATCTCGGAAAAGTGTGGTGCGATTTGAGCGAAATTTTGCGTGTCCTCTTATGGTAAACTAAAAACAAAAATTTGGTAACATAATTTCGGATGGGGAACCTAGGGAAGCCGCCCCACTTCCAAAACCCACCAAATATATTTATAGACCAATCACGACAAAACACCAAAAACACCCCTACATCGGATATTTTTACCGACCATAAAAATATGGGACTCAAATGAAGGGTATTGCGAGTTGAATACGAATCTGGTATACAAATGTGGGACCAAGTATTTGGAGGTCCATCCCTTCCCCAAAACACCCCCAAATAGGACTTATTTACTGACCATAGAATACGAATTTGGTATTCAAATGTGCGACCAAATGTTTGGGGGGCCGCCCCTTTTCAAAAACACTCCTAAACAGGACAAATTTAGGATCATAGCAATAAGAGACTCAAATGAAAGGTCTTTGGGAGTAAAGCACGAATCTGATATCAATATTCGGGAAAAGTGTTTATGGGGCCACACCACCAAAATAGGACGTATTTGCTGAAAATTGCAATATGGAGCTTAACTAAGCTGTATTTTATTGTAGAACACGAATCTGATAGATATTTTCAGAGCCAAGTCACTGAGTGGTCTCCCCATCCACCAAAACACCACCAAACCGAACATGTTTGCCGTCTATGGAAATATGGGCTCAAATGAAAGGTAGTTGGGAGTAGACCACGAATGTAAAGTCAAAATTCGGGACAAATTGTCTGGAGGACGTCCCACTCCCATATCAACTCCCAAATAGGTCGTATTTGTTCGCCATGACAATCTGGGTGAGAATGAGCTCGATATTTATAGTTTTTAGGGCCCATACAATAAACCGGACATATTTGCCCACTTTTGCAATAAGGGGTTAAAAACGCATTTCAAATTAGCAAACGTATTTGATATCAAATTTCGAGGCCAATGGGAATATGGGATTCAAATAAAAAAAGATATTTGAGAGTGGAGCACGGCGCTGATTTATTTTCAGCGCTGAGTGTTTGAGGGACCACCCCACTCCCCAAAACACACGTATATCCAACATATTTACCGACCAGGTCAGTGTGGGGCTCAAATGAAAGGTATTGAGCATGAAATTGACACCCGCTTCCGCGACCAATTTTCTGCGGGTCTACCCCTTCCCCAAAACAAACAGCAATTATTTACTGACCATCGCAATATGTTGCTTACATAAAGCTATTTGAGAGTAGAATACGAATCTGATGTCCAAATGTGGGACGAAGTATTTGGGGCACCGCCACTTCCCCCAAAACACCCCACAAAGAGTACAAATTTATCTACTATGGCAATATGTGGATCAAATGAAAGGTATTTGAGATTAGAATATGAATTTGTTAACCAATTTTGAGCCCAAGTGTTGGGGTGACGCCTTATCCCATAAACGCCCCTTAAACTAATGGCAATATGGGGTTTAAATAAATGGAATGGTATATTTGAGTAGAGAACGATGCTGATAATTTTTCAGGGCTAAGTGTCTGGGGGACAACTTCACTTCCGAAAAAAAAACACCAAATCGGAAATACGTATTTACCGATCATGGCAATATGGGACTCAAATGAAAGGCATTTGGGAGTATAGCACGAAATTCATACCCCCTTTCAGGACCACCTCCTAGTCCATCCAATCACCATCCTGGGGGCCTTCCCACTCCCAAAATCCCCATGAGAATATCGGGCTCAAAAAAGTCTTAAGAATGGAGTACATCTAACATCCAAACTAAGATGATCCTAAAACCGCCGATCGAATTCAGAGACCAATAAAGATCATAAGGGATTCAGGTAAAGGCATTTATATTGTTATACTGTTAGTCAAGCAATATACATTTCGTAGCATGGTATTTGACTAAAAGCTCTTTAAATATCGAAAATATATATTCAAAGGATAATTTCGTTCTATATAAAATAAAAGAAGGCACAGCGGAGCGGGCCCGGTTCAGATTGTGACAAAGTTTCGTAAGAAAACATTTTGACAAAATTTCCTATATATTCCATAGAAATGAAATTTTGACAATATGTTCCTTGAAATGAAATTTTGACACAATTTCCCATTTTTCCTATTTTCTTGAAATTTCACAGTTGGTGTATAATGGTGGATGATCCCGTGGTGAAAATGGGGTACCAAATTTTTTGATATCGGACCCTCCCTCCTACCATAATTTTCAGAAGCGCCAGATCTTGGGGATGGATGGTGCGATTTAAGCGAATTTTATTTTGCCTTCTAATAGTAGCTTAAAAACAAAAATTTTAAATTAAAATTTTGGGTGGGGTACCTAGTGGGGCCGCCCCACCACCAAAACCCACCAAATATATACATAGGCCAATCACGACAACATGGGACTCAAATGAAAGGTATTTAAGAGTAGAAAACGCATCCGATATCCAATTGTAGGAGCAAGTATTTAGGGGACCACTCCAGGCTCAAAAAAAGATATTTGAGAGCAGAATACGAATCTGATATTCAATGTAGGACCAAGTGTTTGGTGGCCGGCCCATCCAACAAAACACCTTCAAAGAGGACAAATTTATCGACCATAGCAGTATGGGAATCAAATAAAAGGTTTTTGGGAGTAGAGCATGAATCTGATATCAACATTCGGGGAAAACTGTCAATGGGGCCATCCCACCCCCATAACACCCCAAATAGCACGTATTTTTTTTTCACGTAACCAACATGCAGGGGATGTCCCCTATATATGCAGTGCATTGCGTAGGCAATTAGGAAAGTTAAGGGTTGGAGGGGAAAAGAGGGAGAAGTGTTTTTATTGATATTAGTCTTAAATTTCTGAACATCAATATCGGTGGGAAAGACATTAGCCACATGTCGATTCCACATACGAATGGTTCGGGCGAAAAATGAATTTTCTCGGTAATGTATGGTCCGGTCGACTGGCCAATCGATTACAAACGGGTGTGATTTCCTGGCAAGTCTTGTATTCCTGGTGAACATCCTAACGTAATTGATAAGAAGACGAATATCCCTGGAACACACGTGATAAAAATAACGATAGAGCAATACAACGCTACCCAAATTCCGACTATGTTCAAGGGAAGCAATAGAGTTGGATAACCTACTGTCCCCAATCTACACCATCGCTCTCCGTTGAACCCGGTCAAGTAGCTCCAAGGATGATTTTGGAGCTTCTGCCCATATATGAGAGTTACATTCCATTCTCGGCCTGATGAAGGTAGTACAGATATTGCACCGCTTAAGAAAGAACAAACACTTGAATGCTTCTTTCGAATACGTGTTTTGACCAACGGATATCACTTAGTATTTTCATGCCCAGAACATCAAGAGCATCTGAGTGCTTAATATCTATACCGTCGATAGATATCGACGAAATATGTTCAGTTATATCGAAATATGTTCCGATTTGGCCCAAATACTTATAAGTACAAGTCATTGTTCAATGGTGTATAACAAAATATTGATCTTTTTAGTAGCTATATCTAAAAATAAACCGATCTGAACCACATACGACACGGATATCGAAAAGCCTAACATTAGTCACTGTGTCAAATTTCAGTGAAATCGGATTATAAATGCGCCTTTTATGGGGCCAAAACTTTAAATCGACATATAGGTCTACAAGGCAGCTATATTCAAATCTGAACCGATTTGGGCCAGGTTGCCGAAATATGTCGAAGAGCCTAACACAACGCACTGTCCCAAATTTCGGCTAAATCGTACAATAAATGCGCCTTTTAAGGACCCAAAACCTTAAATCGAGAGATTGGTCTATACGGCAGCTTTATTCTAATCTGGACCGATCTGGGCCAAATTGAAGAAGAATGTCGAAGAGCCTAACACATTTCACTGTCTCAAATTTCAGCGACATCGGACAATAAATGCGCCTTTTATGGCCCAAAACCTAAAACCGAGAGATCAAAATCTGGACCGATCTGTGCCATATTGCAGAAGTATATCAAGTGGGTTAACTTAACTCACTGTTTCAAATTTCGGCGACATCGAACAATAAATGTGCCTTTTACGGCCCAAAACCTTAAATCGAGGAGTCGGTCTATATGTCAGCTATATCCAAATCTGGACCGATCTGGGCCAAATTGAAGAAAGATGTCGAAAGGTCTAAGACAACTCAGTGTCCCAAACTTCAGCAAAATTGAATAATAAATGTGGCTTTTATAGGCCTAAGACCTTAAATCGGAGGATCGGTCAATATGGCAGCTATATCCAAATCTGGACCGATCAGATCTAGGTACACTATCAATCACGGGGAGTAGTTGATTGCTAATCGACAAGAAAGAATTTCCTGCAAACATTTCAGCCAGTAGATTAGCCTTATCAACCGGGTCAGTGAATACCTGATCATCCTTTACAAGAGTTGGGATTGCCAATGGGTTGCCTGGCGAATGACCAAAAGCTCTTGCTTCCTCACGGAGAAGCAATAACTTTGCCACGAAGACGCTGTTGGTAAAGAAACTTTTCTTGTCTAAGTACTCTGGCACACGAAGTTCTTGCCTTTTTGCGCAGCATTTCGGTATTGGCATTTTTATTCAGACGCCAAGTCCTAAATGCATCCTCTTTTGATTTGACATCAACTCTGCATTCCCGGTTGTACCAAATTTTATCTTTTGATCTAACCGATAAATTCTTAGTCGGAATGAACGATCTCATTCCTATTAATATTACTTCCTGCACCATTTCGGCAGCAGCATTTATGTCACCGTTTAGAAAACAAAGTTTCCAATTAAAATGCTGGAAAAATTCGGTGAGCTCAACCCAACGTGCTCTTGCGTATACAAAAATTGACCGCTTCGGAGCTGGAGAAGAGGCGTCGCGAAGAGCAGGATACGAAAAGGACACTGAAATGGTGCAGTAATCGGAATTACCAAGAGGCGCAAGGAAATTAACTTCATACTTCTCTGGGTGCGAATTTAAGAATAGGTCAGGAGTGTTTTGTTGGTGCCCTTTGACACATGAAATGTGTGTCGGTTCATTCACTAGTTGCATCATACCATTCTGCGCGGCGAATAGATCGGCGTATTGACCCTCCGGAGTCGTATGTCCCAAATGGGAAAGCCAAGAGGAGTTATGGACATTGAAATCGCCAGCAACAACGATTTCACTGTCCGGAGAATCCTCTAAGATTGTAGTACTTGAGTCGGAAAGGGAGTCAAAACCGCTTAAGGAAACCTCCCTTCGGACTTTTATATATAAACCCGATGTAAAGTACGTGTATTCCAATCTTAAAATTAACCCATATGGAATTAAATTCCGGATCTTGTGAGCCCAAGTGTTGCTGCCTATGGATCATTATATTATTACGTACATATGTTGGCAAAATGTATTCTAAACTCACCAAACATTATGCCAATCAGAAATATTAAACGTTATCAGTGTGTACAGTGTATTCAAACCTCATCTTTTATCGCCGTGAATACCCCTACTGTTTAGTGTTATGCCTTAAACAGCGGGGTGACAGCGACAAGAGAACAAGAGCGTCAACCACAGCACTAGAAGCGGGAAAGGAAAGGGGCAACGAATATACCACAAGCAGAAAGACATGAAAGCCCTTTGTGTGGTGAAAAAACAAAAACAACCGATTCGCGAGTGCTGCCGGTCTGCCCCGGCGCAGGTAGCGATGGATGGTTTATTGTTGTTATTGTCGTAGTTTCGGCTGCATTATTAAACAGGTGAAGAGGCTGAGGCGCGTATTGTTGTTATTGTTTCTTGTATTTGATTTTATATGACGAAAAACAAGACGACCGGGTTGTTGTTATTAACTTATGCATTTGAACTGAACAACTTTAGATCGAATTGTTGTTTGGTTTATTTTTATACCCCCCACCGAAGGATGGGGGTATATTCATTTTGTCATTCCGTTTGCAACACATCGAAATATCCATTTCCGACCCTATAAAGTATATATATATTCTTGATCAGCGTGAAAATCTTAGACGAACTAGACATGTCCGTCCGTCTGTCCGTCTGTCTGTTGAAATCACGCTACAGTCTTCAAAATTAGAGATATTGAGCTGAAACTTTGCACAGCTTCTTTTTTTTGTCCATAAGCAGGTTAAGTTCGAAAATGGGCTATATCGGACTATATCTTAATATAGACCGATCCGCGATTTAAGGTCTTAGGCCCATAAAGCCACATTTATTATCCGATTTTGCTAAAATTTTGGACAGTGAGTTGTGTTAGGCCCCTCGATATCCTTCGTCAATTTAACCCAGATCGGTCCAGATTTGGATATAGCTGCCTTATAGACCGACCCTCCGATTAAGTATATTAGGCCGATAAAAGCCACATTTATTATCCGATTTTGCTGAAATTTGGGACAGTGAGTTGTGTTAGGCCCATATTTCTTGAATTTTGCACAGATCGGTTTAGATTTGGATATAGCTGCCACGTAGAACGATTCCTCGATTTAAGGTTTCGGGCCCAATAAAGACGCATTTATTGACCGATTTCGCCGAAATTTGGGACAGTGAGTTAAGTTATGCCCCTTGACATACTTCTGCAATATGACACAGATCGGTCCAGATTTGAATATAGCTGCCATATAGACCGATCTCTCGGTTTTTGGATTTTGGGGCCATAAAAGGCGCATTTATTGTCCGATATCGCTGAAATTTGAAACAGTAAGTTGTGTTCGGCCCTTCGAATTCATTCTTCAATTTGGCCCAGATCGGTCCAGATTTGGATATAGCTGCCATATAGAGCGATCTCTAGATTTGGCGTTTTGGGCCCATTAAAATCGCATTTTCTGTCCGATTTCGCCGAAATTTGGGGAAGTGCTTTGTGCTAGGCTCTTCGACATTTTTTTTTTTGCAACTTGGCCCAAATCGGTCCAGATTTGGATATAGCTGCCATGTAGACCGATATCTCGATTTAAAGTTTTGGCCCCATAAAAAGCTCATTAAAAATCCGAATTCACTGAAATTTGACACTGAAATTTGAAAATTTCGCAAACGCCTAACATAAGTCCCTGTGACTTATGTTATTGCAATAAGATACTGAAATGTGAGGTATTTGTGATTAGAAAACGAATTTGATATCCCATTTTGGGGCCAAGTGTTTGGCCCCTTTAAACGAATATTAATATGGGGTTCAAATAAGAGATATTTGAGAGAACATTGATGGCAATATTTTTCATGGCTAGGTGTTTGGGGGACTACCCCACTTCCCAAAACATCCCTAAATCGTACATATTTACCGACCATGGCAATATGAGGCTCAAGTAAAAGGTATTTTTGACTAGAGCAGGAAATTGATACCCATTTTCGGGACCAAGCTTCTGGTTGTCCATCCCTTCCCCAAAACACCCCCCAAACAGGACTAATTTACTGACCATGCCAATAGGAGCTCAAATAAAATGCATTCGAGTGATGAATACGAATCTGATATCCAAATGAGGACACATTTAGGACCGTAGCAAAATGGGACTCAAATGATAGGTCTATTAGAGTAGAGCCTATCCTACCCCCATAACACTCCCCAAATAGGACGTATTTGCTGACCATTGCAATATGGGGCTCAAACAAAAGGCATTTTAGCGTAGAACTATTTTCAGGGCCAAGATACGAGTGGCCGCTCCATCCCCCAAAACGGAAATGTTTGCGGACACCATGACAATTTGGGGCTCAAAGGGAGTAGAGCTCGATGTTGATAGTTTTTTGCACCTACCCTACAAACGGACATATTTACAGACTTTTGCAATAAGGGCCTCACATGAAAGGAATTTGAGAGTAGAAAACGAATTTGGTATTCCATTTTGTTGATACCGATAGGGACAATATGGGATTCAAAAGAAAGGTATTCAAGAGAAGAGTACGAATTTCATAATAAAATTGGGGTCCAAATACCTGGGGGCCGCCCCAGCCCCAAAACCCCTTTAAATAGCTTTATTTGACGAACATGACAATATTAAATCCAAATGAAAGGTATTCTAGAGTAAATTACGAATATGGTCAGGAAGTAGAAATAGGCTTTATAATTTATTGATAACGAAAGGCGGACTCTCCACCGTTACCCCAAAAACACCACCTAAAATCAAAAGTGGAGGGATAAGGACAATATGGGTATCAAATGAAAAGTATGCGGGAGTAGATAACGAATCTGGCATTCATGTCGAAGTATAGGGGGTCACCCCACCTCCACGAAAACGCCCAAAATTGGCACATTAGCCAATCACGGATATTTGGGACTCGGTTTGTTTGTTCCGTATAGACTGAAAAACGGCAGAACAGATTTTCTCGAAATTTTCGCATATTGTGTAGGTTGATCTGGAACGAAACTATATAATTTTTCTATATAATATATAATTTTTCGGTATCGTATGGTATCCCCCTAATGCCAAAAACATAACCCAAAATGAAAAGTGGACCGATCGGTACAATATAGGTATCAAATGAAAGGTATAATACGAATATGGTATTAGAATTTGAGTCTATGTACCCATCGGGCCGTCCCAACCCCAAAAATGGCCCAAACAGACATATTGAACGTTCATTTTAATATGGGGCTCAAATGAAAGGTATTCGGGAGTAGATTTCGAATCTGGCATACAAAATCAGATCGAAGAGCAGGGGGATCTCCGCCACCCCTCAAAAACGCCATTAGACCCCATTATGACTATATGATATTTGGCTGAACCGATTTTCTTAAAATTTTCATAGATTGTGTACGTTTGTCTGGAAGGACACATAGGCCATCTCATTTTTATACCCACCACCGAAGGATGGGGGTATATTCATTTTGTCATTCCGTTTGCAACACATCGAAATATCCATTTCCGACCCTATAAAGTATATATATTCTTGATCAGCGTAAAAATCTAAGACGATCTAGACATGTCCGTCCGTCTGTCCGTCTGTCTGTTGAAATCACGCTACAGTCTTTAAAAATAGAGATATTGAGCTGAAATTTTGCACAGATTCTTTTTTTGTCCATAGGCAGGTTAAGTTCGAAGATGGGCTATATCGGACTATATCTTGATATAGCCCCCATATAGACCGATCCGCCGATTTGGGGTCTTAGGCCCATAAAAGCCACATTTATTATCCGATTTTGTTGAAATTTGGGGCAGTGAGTTGTGTTGAGCCCTTCGACATCTTCCGTCAATATGGCTCAGATCGGTCCAGATTTGGATGTAGCTGCCATATAGATCGATCCTCAGATTTATGGTGTAAGGCCCATAAAAGCCACATTCATTATCCGGTTTCGCTGAAATTTAGGACAGTGAGTTTTGTTGGGCCCTTCGACATCTTCCGTCAATATGGCTGAGATCGGTCCAGATTTGGATATAGCTGCCATATAGACCGATCCTCCGGTTAAGGGTCTTAGGCCCACAAAAGCCACATTTATTATCCGATTTTGATGAAATTCGGGACAGTGAATTGTGTAAAGCCCATCGACATCCTTCGTTAATTTGGCTCAGATCGGTCCAGATTTGGATATAGCTGCCATATAGATCGATCCTCCGATTTATGGTGTAAGGCCCATAAAAGCCACATTCATTATCCGATTTTGTTCGAAATTTGGGACAGTGAGTTGTGTTAGGTCCTTTGACATATCTCTGCAATTTGGTCCAGATCGGTTCAGATTTGGATATAGCTGCCATATAGACCGATTTCTAAATTTATGGTTTTGGGCCCATAAAATGCTCATTTATTGTCCGATGTCGCCGAAATTTGGAACAGTGAGTTAAGTTAAGCCCCTTGATATACTTCTGCAATATCGCACACATCGGTCCAGATTTGGATATAGCTGCCATATAGACCGATATCTAGGTTTTAGGTTTTGGGGCCATAAAAGACGCATTTATTGTCCGATGTCGCTGAAATTTGACACAGTGAGTTTGGTTAGGCTCTTCGACGTCCTTCTTCTTCGACAAATCTGGACCAGATCGGTCCAGATTTGCATATAGCTGCCATATAGACCGATCTCTCGATTTAAGGTTTAGGGCCCATAAAAGAGGCATTTATTGTCCGATTTCGCCGAAATTTGGGACAGTGCTTTGTGTTAGGCTTTTCGACATGTTTATGCAACTTGGCCCAAATCGGTCCAGATTTGGATATAGCTGCCATGTAGACCGATATCTCGATTTAAAGTCTTGGCCCCATAAAAGGCGCATTTATAATCCGATTTCACTAAAATTTGACACAGTGACTTATGTTCGGCTTTTCGACATCCGTGTCGTATATAGTTCAGATCGGTATGAGGTATATGAGTATAAGGTATGAAATTTTACCGAATGTTGATGAAAGGTGGTTTACATATATACCCGAGGTGGTGGGTATCCAAAGTTCGGCCCGGCCGAACTTAACGCCTTTTTACTTGTTAGATATCGTGTGGACGCGGACCCGCCCTTTACCGCAAAAACTCCACCAATATGCGAAAGTGGTCCGATGAGCACAATAAGGGCATTAAATGGAAGGTATTGGAGATCAGATCACGAATATAGTATTAAAATTTGGGTTCAAGTAAACAGCGAACCACCCCCTCCCCCCACCCCCTCCCCCTTAAATGAAAGGTATTTGAGAGTAGAAAACGAATTTGTTATCCAATTTTGACGCCAAGTGTTGGAGTCTAAACTGAACGTCATTTCCGTTGGGAAGAAAGAACAAATTTGATATCTATTTTCAGTAAAAAGTACCGGTGCACAGTGGGCCAAATGGCAAAAAAATTGGAAATAAGTCTACAACTTTTTATCTGTTGATTTTAGCCATACAAAATGTTCTAGACATTTGTAGAGGAGGACATAGGCTTTCAGAAAAGTGCTGTTGTTGGTCCATATCTTTAATACAGGGTGAGCTACAGGGTGTCAAAGTTGACCACTTTTGACTTCTCCAAGCTTCTGGGGGCCATAACTTTTGATCTACTCAACCGATTTACATGATTTAGGACTCTAGAGAAAGAGCTTGACAAGATCTAAAAAACTTATGCATAAAGTACCATGCCATCGTGTACTGTTAAGGAGTTATGAATTGTTTAATTTTAAAATATGAAAATTTGGCCTTGGTTTTTTTCAGTGTTTTTTTAATAACTCCGTCAATTTTAAAGCTATAAACTTCATACTTCACACAAATTATGCCAGCATATGTGTGCATAAAATACAAAAGGAATCACGTGAATATCTTTGGCGGTTTAAAAATGGCATCGTTTTCAATATGAAAAATATTTTTTTTGTCAAAAAATTGCAAAATTTTTCAAAAAAGATACTCCCATTTCCTTTAAGTTTTCGCAAACTTTGGCCGTCAAAGCATTATCATTTCTTTCCATTTTCACAAAGTCGAGGTATTAAGAAAAGTTTTAAGTGCTAATTTGGCTAATTTCGATATCAAACAACACCGTTATCTTAAGACCAAAATGGCCAATTTTTTTACTAAACTTCAAAAGTTTCTCACTGGAAAAAAAGTTCCACGGGGATTTTTTCGCTTTTTTTGAACTTAAATGAAAGCTTAAAATGTTCCCAACATTTTAAGGTATGTCTCGCCATATCCTAGCCATAAATGAGATCGTAGCGATCAAAATACTGAAAAAAGTCAATTTTCAAGTAGTGCTATATTCATTGCTAAAAAACAAGTATTACGTCACATTTTATTGCAAAGATGTTAAATAAACTTTTATTTGGTAACACTTCTTCTACAAAACACAAAAAGAATCATGGAAATATCTCTATTCTATTCCATTTTATGGAACCGGCAATAAAAAAGTCAATTTTTCAAAAAAGTCGAATTTCCCAAATTTTGTTTTTGTTGTCCTAATTGCACATGACACACTATAGCCATATTTACGCAACATACCTTATCGTAAAGGAAATTTTCATACCTTTCCAACGATGTATAAAACATTTCTCAACTCGGATTCTATCTACTCTAAAATTCATTTACACTTCATTAAACTCTATATAAAAATGTCTATTTGTGAAATGGAACCTTATATGGGGCCTACACTAAAACATTGATAGATTTGCCCAGGGTTTACAATACAAATGTGTTAGAATAAAAAAAGGTCTCCTGCCAAAGTTTAAAAAAATTGGAATAAAAATATGTGTTTTAGAGCGAAAACACTTCGCATCGGCGTGCGTTTATATGTATATTAGCTACTCCCAAAATAAAAAAGCATTTTAGTTTTGTATTATTTGATTTTATTCTCTACCAAATAATCTAAGGTATCAAAATTTAAAAGCTCTTTAATTTGAATGGCATCGGGATCGTCCTTATCTATATCGTCACATATTTTTGGTAGCCATTTAGTTCTGATGCTGTATAGTACCGGATCAGACGATAACAATAAATATTGAAGTAAATCATAATTTTGGTTAAATTTGGTGCTCTTTCGGGTATTGAAAAGCCGGAACTGTTTAACATCTCTATTACGGGATTCCTGAGCTTCTTCTGTAAGTTCTCCTAACGGAAGTATGTTGTATTCCACAATTTCCTTGCCATGATGTAAGACTTTATGTACTGTCGGTGTTAAAGCTTTCCACGAATATAAATCAGATAAAATGTTTTTTGTGTCATTACTATAAGCTTCAAATTTGGTTGAATTTATCATCTTTTTGCTATTGATTACAGCCAAAATCACTTTGAATCGTCTTAGCAAGTGTTCATCAAGACCGGTTATTTTAGATGTCGATACGGGGTCCTCAAAAAACCGCCTTGCCGAGTTGCCATCATTTGTGCTTCCGTATCCGTAAAGAGGTTTATCTATTATAAGTCCCTTTTGTTTAAACTCCAACTGGATTCGATTCTTCTCTTCCTGCCTCATTTTGTGAAGATCTTGGTTGTTTCTAGCAGAGACATCGCGGTTTCCAGGGCTAGTCCGATATTTAAGGTCATACGATAAATGCAAACAATACTCCATGAATCGAATTCTACAGTGCAGGGGCGAAATACCGAAATTGAGCGCATTTTCGTTTACTAAATTTTCATCAGACTTGTCCTCGAATTGCCCATTCTTCTTGCCACAAATATTGCATCTCCAATTGGACATAACGCCAGTTAATGCGATTGCCACCTTTCCATCGATCATAGTGAGTTGTAGTTGAAACGAAACTTTTATATTTCTTCCCAATTGGTTTATAACAATCATGGGTAATGCAGCAATTTCTTCCTTTATTTCGTTCACCAAAGATCGTGTTGTGTTCCGGTCTTCCTTTGTATACTCAAACCGAATTGGGCGACATAAATATTTTGACCCAGGTGTTCTATTTATCCATATATCTTGAAATGCATTTTCTTTCGATGATGAAGATTGGTCCTTGTACAATCTCATTCTCAATGGTACTAATGATGCCATGAAAATTGATGCGAAGTTGGTATCTATTTCTGTTTGTTGCTTATATTCGGAAAATCCAGATGATCCATCACAACCCCATTTGCTGATCAAAACCACTTCGGAATTATTACATGTGTTCAACTGTTCTTCAGTAAAATTAGAAATAATTCTAACAGCTGTATTTTCAACAAGATCAGCAAGTTTCACTCTTGCTTTTAATTCGTCCACGTATATATTTGATGGCACCATTTTCGTCCTGGTGTTGTACAATTTATGTTTTGAGGGTAAACAACCCCATCCTTTTTCACGAAGAGCCTTCCTCATTGTTGAGTATTTGTTTCTTGAGAGGCCTAGGTTCAAAATCAGGGCCAGTGCATCTTCCTCCGTGAATTCTGTAGTCGATTTTGGAGTTGGAATACTTTCTACCATTCTCTTTACCCTTTTCGGAGATGCTAATGGTAAAACATCGACAATTCGTCCAACATTTTTTGGTTGTGTTTTTAACAATGCTGTTTTGAACGTATCTTTTATTAAATTTGGCGGATGTGCCGCCAATAGTTCCTCTTGTTTTTTCTTTTTGGTTTTCTCCGTAACTTCGTCGTATGCTTTGCTAGGCCGGCCGGGAATCAGCGGTTTAATTTCAATAAGTAGATCCGATTTCAGCCACTTCTCATACATTTTGAAAAACTTGATTTTTGCGAATGAACATTCTGGCAACCTTCTCTCAAATGATTTGTAGAATTTTTCAAGTTTGTCTAAAGCGTCTTTATTTAGCCTTATTCCATATATGTGGTCCAAAGTGTAAACAAGTTCCTTAAATGACTCCGTGTATGATTTGGAATCATTTTTGATGTCCCATACAATTTTCGAAAGAGTGGAATACTTCAGTATGACTTCCATAACTTATAAATGTCCTTTACGCCTCTACAAAATATAATGAAGAAAATTTGGATTTTGTTCAAATATTTATGCAATATATTCACAATTAATGACCCATTTCAGGTATCAGACGCAATCGTAAAAAGGGGTCCAAAGTGCCTCTTTTTACTTACTCTTCTATAATTATTTACCTGGACTCGAATTTGGTTAAAAAAAATGACAATGAATTTTTTATGGGTAGGTTTTTTCACATTCATTGATACGGTGGATTTCCTGGGAATTCGACATAGCGAAACAGGTAACATTTGTCTGCATCAAATCTTAACACAAATATATATATATATGCAGGTATATTTCTAGGTTACTTTTTATTCAAAAATCATCAGCTTACATTAAAAATAGATGTAGGTACTATACAAACGCACGCCGATGCGAAGTGTTTTCGCTCTAAAACACATATTTTTATTCCAATTTTTTTAAACTTTGGCAGGAGACCTTTTTTTATTCTAACACATTTGTATTGTAAACCCTGGGCAAATCTATCAATGTTTTAGTGTAGGCCCCATATAAGGTTCCATTTCACAAATAGACATTTTTATATAGAGTTTAATGAAGTGTAAATGAATTTTAGAGTAGATAGAATCCGAGTTGAGAAATGTTTTATACATCGTTGGAAAGGTATGAAAATTTCCTTTACGATAAGGTATGTTGCGTAAATATGGCTATAGTGTGTCATGTGCAATTAGGACAACAAAAACAAAATTTGGGAAATTCGACTTTTTTGAAAAATTGACTTTTTTATTGCCGGTTCCATAAAATGGAATAGAATAGAGATATTTCCATGATTCTTTTTGTGTTTTGTAGAAGAAGTGTTACCAAATAAAAGTTTATTTAACATCTTTGCAATAAAATGTGACGTAATACTTGTTTTTTAGCAATGAATATAGCACTACTTGAAAATTGACTTTTTTCAGTATTTTGATCGCTACGATCTCATTTATGGCTAGGATATGGCGAGACATACCTTAAAATGTTGGGAACATTTTAAGCTTTCATTTAAGTTCAAAAAAAGCGAAAAAATCCCCGTGGAACTTTTTTTCCAGTGAGAAACTTTTGAAGTTTAGTAAAAAAATTGGCCATTTTGGTCTTAAGATAACGGTGTTGTTTGATATCGAAATTAGCCAAATTAGCACTTAAAACTTTTCTTAATACCTCGACTTTGTGAAAATGGAAAGAAATGATAATGCTTTGACGGCCAAAGTTTGCGAAAACTTAAAGGAAATGGGAGTATCTTTTTTGAAAAATTTTGCAATTTTTTGACAAAAAAAATATTTTTCATATTGAAAACGATGCCATTTTTAAACCGCCAAAGATATTCACGTGATTCCTTTTGTATTTTATGCACACATATGCTGGCATAATTTGTGTGAAGTATGAAGTTTATAGCTTTAAAATTGACGGAGTTATTAAAAAAACACTGAAAAAAACCAAGGCCAAATTTTCATATTTTAAAATTAAACAATTCATAACTCCTTAACAGTACACGATGGCATGGTACTTTATGCATAAGTTTTTTAGATCTTGTCAAGCTCTTTCTCTAGAGTCCTAAATCATGTAAATCGGTTGAGTAGATCAAAAGTTATGGCCCCCAGAAGCTTGGAGAAGTCAAAAGTGGTCAACTTTGACACCCTGTAGCTCACCCTGTATTAAAGATATGGACCAACAACAGCACTTTTCTGAAAGCCTATGTCCTCCTCTACAAATGTCTAGAACATTTTGTATGGCTAAAATCAACAGATAAAAAGTTGTAGACTTATTTCCAATTTTTTTGCCATTTGGCCCACTGTGCGGTGGCCGTCCCAGCCCCAAAACACCCCCCAAACGGTTCATATTTACCTGCCATGGCAATGTGAGGCTCAAATTAAAGGGACTTAAGAGTTAAAGAAGGCGCAGGGGAGCGGGCCCGGTTCTGCTAGTTTTATATATAAGATGATATTTGTACAATATTTCCTACAGAAATGAATTTTTTACAAAATTTCCGCAATGAATGAAATTTCAACATAATTTCCTCAATAAATGAATGAAATTTAGAAAAAGTTGTGTAGAATAAAAGTATTTTCCAAAATCTTCCATAACAAAAAAAAATGCAAAAGTTTTCATCGAAAAATTTGTCAAAATTTTTCATTAAATAACTTTACGAAATTGTTCCGCAGAAATGTTCAAAATTTTTCTAAAAAATAAAGTTTATTCCAAAATTAAAAATAAGACAAATATGTTTCCTTTGTGGATTTCATCCTTTGGCCACCTTTTATATACCTTGATATATTACGTTTGCACAACATTTTTATACAGTTCCAATGATATCCGATTCCTGGTTCACCACATCTCTATGCGTGACTATACAAAACTTTTCATTATTCAAACATAGAGTATTTGCCTTTATTTTATTTATTTTTCATTATTTGACTATTCCATTCAATTCAATTTACTTTGGAGAACCTTCAAAACATCATCCGTGGGACATAGACAATGACAGCGTTGTAAAGTTCAGCAAATGGTATTCCATATTGACCATTATTTGAATAAAATATGCATAATTGTGAGGTTTTTCTTTTGCTAGTGAAGGCAAATGTCGTTAAGAATATTCTTTTGTGTAAAATTTTCATAAAATGTATTTTCTTGGTTATTTTCTCTTGTTAAAATTCGCTATTCTATTGAGTGTTTTTATGGTGGGGAAGGAGAATCTGACGAAATGGGAAAAAGAAACTGACAAAATGGGAAAAATATTCACGAATAAATTAGCCAGAAGCCAAGGGACAATGGAATAGAAAAAGTGTGGGCACTCCATCTATGATGGGGTGATGATAACTATGAGTCCGCAAATATGGATTAAAATTGCCTTTATTAACATGAAAATCGAATATGTTGCAAGCCAAATTGGAAGTAGCTCAGTCATAAATACATAAATCTGAATACAAAGGTTGAAGGTATAAAAATAAGAAACAATAGCTTAACCCTCAGCTATTAAGGCCTGCATATGAATGAGGTAACAATAGAAAATGGATAGAGCTTTTATAAATGGCTTTTAAAGAAACTTTCTATTCAATTGCCCATAAATCCCTTAAGCATTAATTTCCCATATCGTTTCCAAATCTCATCATTATAAGCACCTGCAGTTTCCCTATTTTAAATGCTGTTGCCTTCTCACCATTTTTACAATTTCGAGAAGTTTAAACCGAAGAACATGCATTGGTGAAAAATTCTGTTTGTTAAACGCATCCTCCACTCCTTAGGGGAATCTTAATACTTTCCCAAAGTATTTGGGCAATGTCACGTAACCCTTTGCCTGTCCATACGTCAAAAGTATTTTTTAAACTGAACAGCTATGTTTAAGAGATATAGCTTAAGGTGGCATGAACTGTTATCCACACTTTAGCAGCGATGCCAAAACTCCTTAACAGAATTCCCATGCACAAGGTGTCGTCGAACGACATGCCGTAGAAATGCCAATTGATTTGGTAGCGAACCGTTGAGGAAGGAAATGCAGGAGATGCACAGTGCAGAAGAGTGAACAATTGAATTTGGCAAAATATTTGTTTCGAAATACGAAAATAAGAAGTTGTATAAAAATTGTATTCCAATACAAAATTTAACCAAATTTCATTCTCATAAATTAGTTTTTGTCAAAATTTCATATCTCAGAAATTTTTGTGAAAATTTCATTTCTGTAGGAAACTTTGCTAAATTTCATTTCTATAGCTAATTTTGTCAAAACTTCATTTCTATAGCTAATTTGTCAAAACTTCATTACTATAGGAAATTTAGTCAACATTCTATTTCTATAGGAAATTTTCCCAAAATTTCATTTCTGTAGGAAATTTAGTCAACATTTCATTTCTTTTCTATAGAAAATTTTATAATAATTTCATTTTTACAGAAATTTTTTTCAAAAATTAATTTTGCGCTAAATTTATTCATTTCTATAAGCAATTTTGAGAAAATCTCATTTCTTAAAGATATTTTGTCAATATTCCTTTTACATGGGAAATTTTGACAAAATTTCACTTTAATAGACAATATGGCAAAATTTTATATTTATAGTAAACTAGCCGAACCGGGCCCGCTCCGCTGCGCCTTCTTTAACTCTCTAATATCTTTTTTTTTTGGTATGGACACTTCGACCTGAATGCAGATATCAAATTCGTGTCTTTGTAGCCTATGATGCTGAACGCGTTCGAATCCTGGCGAGAACATCGAACAAAGCGGTGTTTATCCCTTCTTAATGTTGGCAACACTTGCGAGGTACAATGCCATGCATTTAAAACATTTTCCCCCAAGAGGTGTCGCCCTTCGGGACGCCGTTCGAACTCGGCTATAAAAAAAGGTCCATTATCATTGAGTTTAAACCCGAATCTGAAAGAACTCATTGATGTGTGAGAATGTGCCCCTTCTCGGTTCCTGGTGGTAATGTTCTTCTTTAGGGTAATGTTCTCAATAGGGGAGGGATGGCACCTTAGGCATTTCGACTCAAATATGGATATCAAATTCGTGCTGCACTTCCTGAATCCCTTTAATTTGAGCCACATATTGCCATGGCCAGTATATATGAACCGTTTGGAGGGTGCTTTGTTGTTGGGACGGCCACCAGCACTTTGCACTGAAAATGTATATCAAATTCGTTTTTTATTCCCAACGGAAATGATCTTCAGTTCAAAGAGGGCTTTAGGGCTTACCCCAAAACACTTGGCTCCAAAATTGGATATCAAATTCGTTTTCTACTCTCAAATACCTTTCATTTGAGTCCCATATTGTCATAATGGTTCGAATTACCCATTTGACGTATCTTTAGGAGGAAAAGCGCCATCTAGACTTGAACCCAAATTTTAATGCCATGTTCGTAGTCTACTACCTAATACCTTTCACTTGAGTCCCATATAGCCACAGACGGCTAATATGCCCATTTGGGGGTGGGCGACCTCCCATTACTTGGACCTAATGTTTTATGCCCTATTTGTAATCTACTGCCTAATACTTTTCATTTAAGTTCCATATTGACATGAACTTCGAATTGGGGTGGGGGTCGCTGGGTACTTGGACCCAAATTTTAAAACCGTAATCGATTTCTGGTCACCAATTCCTTTCATTTGATACCCTTATTGTGCCCATTGGACCACTTTCGGATATGGGTGGCGTTTTTGGGGTAAGGGGGAGAGTCCGCCACCACCCGATATATAACAAGTAAGAGCGTGCTAAGTTCGTCCGGGCCGAATCTTATATATCCTACACCATGAATCGCATCCGTCGAGTTCTTTGCGCAGTATCTCTCTTTACGCAAACAAAGAATTATTAATATGGACGGAGGAAGAGGAGGAGCTATATCAAGTCCGATTCAGGGCTCAAGAAGCAAAATGGGGAGATCGGTTTATATGGGAGCTGTGTCAAGCTATAGATCAATTCAGACCATATTGCACACGTATGTTGAAGGCCATGGGAGAAGCCGTTGTACAAAATCTGTGCCAAATCGAATGAGAACTGAGCTCTCTAGAGGCTCCAGAACTCAAGATCCCAGATCGGTTTAAATGGCAACTATATCAGGGTGTAGATCGATTTACACCATACTTCGGATAGGAATTGTGCCTTCTAAAAGCTCAAGAAGTCAAGACCCTTATATGGCAGCTTTATCAGGTTATGGACCGATTTGGACCATACTCCGCATAAATGTTGGAAGTGATACCAAAACACCACATGCAAATTACAGCAAAATCCGATAGGAATTGCGCCGTCTAGAGGCTCTAGAAAATCAAGACCCAAGATCTGTTTATATGGCAGCTATATAAAAACATGAACCGATTTGGCTCATTTGCAATCCCAACTGACCTACACCGTCTAGCTCTACTCCTTCAGAAGTAAGCGTGCTTTCGACAGACAGACGGACGGACGGACGGACATAGATAGTTCGACTTAAAATGCCACGACGATCAAGAATATATATATTTTATGGGGTCTTGGACGCATTTTTCGATGTCTTCCAAACAGAATGACGAAATTAGTATACCCCCATCCTATGGTGGAGGGTATAAAAATTATATAGCCTAAAAAATTATAAGCCTATAAGTTCGGCCGGGCCGAATCTTTTACACCCTCCACCATGGATCGCATTTGTCGAGATCTTTTCTCGGCATCTCTTCTTAGGCAAAACAGGATATAAGAAAAGATTTGCTCTGCTATTAGTGCGATATCAACATATGGTCCGGTTTGGACCACAATTAAATTATATCTTGGAGACCTGTGTAAAATGTCAGCCAATTCGAATAAGAATTGCGACCTTTGGGGGCTCTAGAAGTAAAATAGAGAGATCGATTTATACGGGAGCTGTATCAGGCTATAGACCGATTCAGACCATAATAAACACGTACGTTGATGGTCATGAGAGGATCCGTCGTACAAAATTTCGGGCAACTCGGCTGATAATTGCGACCTCTAGAGGCTCAAGAAGTCAAGATCCCAGATCGGTTTATATAGCAGCTATATCAGGTTATGGACCGATTTGGATCATACTTGGCACAGTTGTTGGAAAATTATATAAAAACACGTCGTGCAAAATTTCATACCAATCGGATAAGAATTGCGCACTCTAGGGGCTCAAGAAGCCAAGACCCAAGATCGGTTTATATGGCAGCTATATCAGGTTATAGACCGATTTGAACCATACTTGGCACAGTTGTTGAATATCATAACAAAACACGTCGTGCAAAATTCCATTCCAATCGGATAAGAATTGCACTCTCTAGAGGCTCAAGAAGTCAAGACCCATGATCGGTTTATATGGCAGCTATATAAAAACATGGACCGATATGGCCCATTTACAATACCAACTGACCTACACTAATAAGAAGAATTTGTGCAAAATTTCAAGCGGCTAGCTTTACTCCTTCGAAAGTTAGCGTGCTTTCGACAGACAGACGGACGGACGGACGGACGCACAGACGGATGGACGGACGGACAGACGGATGGACGGACGGACAGGGCTAGATCGACATAAAATGTCGCGACGATCAAGAATATATCTACTTCATGGGGTCTCAGACGAATATTTCGAGTAGTTACAAACAGAATGACGAAATTAGTACACCCCCCATCCTATGGTGGAGGGTATAAAAAGTTGGAGTCAAAAACCCATGTCCAAACTGAAACTTTAAGAGATGACATGGGAGTGAGGGCAGAAACAACGGAGGACATCTTGAGGCTTTTGATGAAAACCCATTTTCCACAGGATACGACGGGACTCACGGAGACACAGGAATCTTGGAATAATGATGTTGATCCAAGGTTTATAATCACGGAATTTATGGTGAAGGAATCTTTGAGGAGCTTCAAACCATTTAAGTCACCCTTACCTTGGGTCCTTTCTACTCAAAAAAAGAGTACCTATGTCAAGGGAAGGTCGGAGGAGACTGCCCTGCACGAGGTTGTGCATAAAATGGAAGAATCCTTCGATGCCAAAACGTTCACACACATGTATTGACATCGAAGGGGCTTTTAACAATGTGCGGACCGCTACATTGATCCAATCCTTAGGCCAGTACCGGGTGGACCCGGTCCTTAGAGACTGGATAAATCCTATGCTAAGGAACAACTGGATAAATTGTGTGTCCAATGGCATAAATATAAGGGAGAAAGTGGAACAGGACAAGCCACAGGGGGGGCATTTTTTCGCCACTCCTATGGGTGGCCACCATAAATGACCTATTACGGATGCTGACTGAGGAGGGATTTAACTACGATGTTACAATACTTCTAAGGGTAAGGATCCGAACCAGCTATGGAGAAGTGCCGAAAGGGTCTTGCATATGGCATATGATTGGGCTAGACCCAGAGGTCTCAATGTTAAATTAGAGAAAAATTAAATATGCCTTTTCACGAGGAAGATGAAGGTGGGCCATTTTCGATATCTGACAAGGTCAAATACTTAGGAGTGATCTTCAACAGGAAACTGAATTGGAAGTGTCACATTCATCAGCGTACTGAGAAGGCTCACAGATGTTTGGTACTATGTAGACGGGCCGTAGGCTCGAAATAGTGCCTGAATCCGAGGATAGTCCACTGGCTCTACACGACCAATACATACTTACGCCTCAGTAGTTTGGTGGACTGCTAAGGAGAAAAAGTGCAACATAAGGACCATAGAACTGGTTCAGAGACCACCATTCTAGATATCCGACCCATTGACATACAGATTAAGTGTGAGGCAGCCACTGTGGCTATGTGGCGTAAGGCGATGGGAGGATGGATTGAGGATGGGATAAATGAGATGAACCTTGAGGTTGAATGCGAGCCACTACAGCCAGCGGCACAGTCTGGGATTGACGCAACCCTGGTGTTGCCATCTGGAAGATTATGTTACTCGAATGGATCAAAGCTAGAGGACAGAGTGCGCCTGGGTGTTTACATTGAGAACCCACGGACTGAAATCTGTTTTAGACTGCCTGACCTAATACGGACCTGCAGGCGGAGATCCGGGTGATCACAGAATGCGTGAGGTGTCGTGGTGCTAACGCCAAAATTGCCAAAAGGGCAATAAAAACCAGGACGGTAAGGTCACGAACAGTCTTGCAGTGTAAGAAGGAGATTAAAGCCTTCTCTGAGGATGGCAAAATCCGCATCGGTTGGGTGTCGGGCCATAACAAAGTAAGATAGAATGAAAGGGCAGACGATTTGGCAGTAAAGGCCAGAGGACTGCTGTTACTAAACTTGATTGACCCGAAGTCTTACGGGTCGACGCAATCCGAATTAAGGCAGTGGGCGACGAATGCGCATGCAACCCTGTGGAATAGCGAAATGGTCGGTAGGACGGCGAAAATCCTATGGTGTGATCCGGACCTTGAGAGGAGGAGGCTATTACTGAAAGGAAGTATGAAGGAGGTCGGTGTAGCTTTGGTATTATAACGGGACACATAGGACTACGAGCTCACTTATGTAAAATCAGTGCTCTAAGTGAAAGCTTGTGTAGGGTATGCGGGGAAGAAGATGAGACGTTGGAGCATTTCCTATGTCATTGCCCGGCTTTCGCGTTTAACAGATACCGGCACTTATGTGGGGACACTATACCAGACATGAACCAACTAAAAGGAGTTGCATGGAAAACAATTAAGGATTTTGTAAATAGCACGAAACGTCTAACTTCGATTTTCTTTTTCGAGGTCACTTTTTTTTGGTATTTAGTGCGAACAACAACCCGATTACTGGGTTCGGTGTATGTCCATAGTAGCATGGAACGGATTAAAGTCTGCACCTTATTTTCAACCTAACCAAAAACAGTTGATTTAGCCATATCCGTCCGTCTGTCTGTCTGTCGAAGCATTAGCGTACTTGCGACAGAAAGAAGGAGTAAAGCTATGTGCTTGAAATCTTGCACAAACACTTCTTGTGAGTGCAGGCCGATCTTGGGTCTTGACTTTTTGAGCCTCTAGAAGGCGCAATTCTCGTCCGATTTGACTGAAATTTTGCACGTGATGTTTTGGTATCACTTCCAACAACTGTTTTAAGTATGGTTCAAATCGGTTCATAACCCTATACACCTTGGATCTTGACTTCTAGAGCCAATAGAGCGCGCAATTGTCATCCGATTTGGCTGAAATGTTGCATGAGTTGTGTTTTGTTATGACTTCCCATAACTGTGCTAAGTATGGCGTAAATCGGTATAGAACCTGATATAGCTGCCATATAAACCGATCTGGGATCTTGACTTCTTGAACCTGTAGTGGGCGTGATTCTCATCCGATTTGACTGAAATTTTGTACAACGGCTTCTCTCATGACCTGCAACATACGTGTCTAGTATGGTCTGAATCGATCAATAGCTTGATACAGCTCCCATATGAACCGATCTCCTGATTGTGCTTCTTGAGCCCCTACAAGGCGCAATTCTTATCCAAATGAACTGAAATATTACACAATGAGATCTACAATGTTCAGCATTCGTTTATGGTCCAAATCGGACTATAACTTGATATAGCTCCTATAAATATCTTTCTTCCGATATGTCCTTTTAAAGCTGTAGAAGCCACCACTTTGGTCCAATCTTTACAAAATTTAGTATGAATTGCTTTTTTTCACGTCCCAATATTTGTGCAAAATTTTATCAAAATCAGTTCCGATTTAGATAAAGGTCCCATATATATCCTTCATCCGATGTGGCCTTTTAAGTCTTTAGTATCTAAAATTTTGCCCCGATCTTAACAAAACTTTGCATTTGGCATATGCGTATGTGTGCAAAATTTCATAAAAATCTGATCCGATTTAGATATAGCTCCCATATATATGTTTCATCCGATATGGTCTGATAAGGCTAATATTTAAGCACTAGGTGTTGTATTTGACGTCCCAAATTGCTTAAAAATCGGTCCAGATTTATATGTAGCTTCCGTAAACATTTTTTGGCTGATATTTGCCTTTAAATCTGCCGTGGCCAGAATTTTGTGTCCCATTATAAAAACATCTTGATGTTCAATTCGATATTTAAAGTCGGACAAGATTAAGGCACAGGTTCTATTTACTAAGAGTATCAGGTAGAATCGGTGGTGTAGGGTATTATATAGTCGACTGCACCCGACTTTAGCCTTTCCTTACTGGTTTAATTTTATTTCCGTTGAAAAAAATTTTAAATTTATTTTTGTTCATAATATTTAAAAATTTATTTTTCTAAAAAATTTAAAAATTATTTTTTTATAATCCTTTTTGTTAAAACTTTTCTTTAATGTTTGCCAGGGTTTTGTTTGTTTTTTTTTTTTCTTCAATAGTTATGTCTCTCTTCCATATGAAGTTATTGCTGTTCGTAAACACCCCATATCTCCGATCCATGACACTGATAGCGTCACAACTCCAAAACAACTGCGCAAAAATTTTACAACATTTTTAGTTTATTGGACAAAAATATCCTGTGCCATGTTGCAAACATTGGCTGAACAGAGAATAAGATAGCAACCGTAAAACTGCTGCAATTTCAAGCCAATTGCAAAATCTTTCTATGTTGAGGTAGATAAAAATAAGGAGTCCAAATAAAAAAAAAAGCTACAGATTTAAAGTTGGCATCTTGTTAGGACAAATGGATTTCTTGCAACACTGTTACTTAAGCATTCCATACATCTTCCTCGTGCCGAGTTTCATAGTGGAAGACCATCCTTTGCTCCATGTGTGTTGAGACTTCTTCCTTTTTTTTCGATACCTGGGATAAGGTGAAAATGAGCAAAGCGCAGCATAACAGAATAAAGCTGTGAGCAGCAAAAACTAAGTGGAGCAAACCTTTTCAAAGATTCAGCCCAAACAGCAGGGACCTGCCTGAACGAAGAAGGACCGACTGCATAGTAAGTAACTGGCAAAGGACTACGACTTATATGTACCGCTTGACGTTTACATTAAAAAATAAACTATGTGCCATGGCTCACGTGATGGTGTTTCAATTGCAGATGCAGCTGTATTTTCACACCGTACCTTCAGGTGGAAAGTAATGAACAGCGTACTTCGGCGATGCTGCTGATGTATGCACAAAATTGCTGCAAGAAAAGCCAAACCTGCTCCGGAAAATTAAAATGAGCCAAAACAAAATGTTGGCAAATGAAGACAGCTATGTATATAAAGCAGTTACAATGACAAATAAAATAAAACGCTCACATCAAATGTATAAGAGCGTTAAACTGTGAAATTCAACATTTATGGAATGAAACAAGTTTTTAAGTGCATAACGAATGTTGGCGTTGCTTTTTTCATCGTTGTGAGGATTCGCGTGTGTGAGTGTGTGTGTGTGTTGGTTGGCTGGTGGCTATGGGAAGTCACGTTCTCTTTTTAGCATGGTGAGCATAAAGGAGAATGGTGCGATTACAAGTATATGGGACATTCAAAGAAACGGAGCATGGTATTACGCAAATTTATAAGAGGAGATAAAAAAGCGAAAGCGAAACCATCAAAAATAAATTTTTGAAACATCTTCGTATCTATAACCAGTAAGGAAAGTCAAAAGTCGGGCAGCACCGACTACATTATACCCTACAATTATAAATTCAGGCAATAGTTATAAATGTATGAGAGCTACATCTTAAGCTGCACCGACTTTTTCGAACAGATCGTTGTTATTATTGTTGTTAATACGGCCACATAAATGCAAATCCAGCGATCAAAATATATGTGAGCTATATCCAAATCTAAACCGATATTTATGAAATCTTGCAGATATGTTAAGATCAGTAGCAAAAGAATCCATGCCAAATTTTGTGCAGATCGTTTGAAAATTGTAGTTACTACGGCCATTTAAGTGAATATCGGTCGATACATATATATGGGAGCTATATGTGAATCTGAACCGATTTTGATGAAATCATGCAGATGCGTTAAGATCAGTAACAAAACAATCCGTTGCAAATTTTGGGCAGATCGGTTGAAAATTGTAGTTACTACAGCTATTTAAGTGGAAATCGGGCGATACATATATATGGGAGCTATATCTACATCTTAACCGATTTTTGTCAAAATCAATAGCGTTCGTCCTTGATCGAAAAAAGGGACGTGTGCAAAATTTCGTGACGATTGGACAACAAAAACCACATGTACCTTAATTACAAAAATACATGGACCCACAGACGGACATGGCTAAATCGAATCAGAAAGTGGTTCTGAGTCGATTGGTGTACTTATCAATGGGTCTAGCTCTTCTCCGTCTTAGAGTTGCAAACAAATGCAAAAACTTATAATACCCTGTACCACAGTGGTGGTGTAGGGTATAAAAATCAATTTGTGTTTGTTTGTTTGTTTGTCGGTTTGCCGATTACCTTGAAATGTTCACAGATGGTGTAGGTTGGTCTGGAAGGATACATAAATTATATAAATTTTTATACCCTCCGCCACTTCTGTGGTACAGGGTATTAAAACTTAGTGAATTAGTTTGTAACACCCAAAAGGAGGAGAGATAGACCCATAGATAAGTATACCGATCGACTCAGAATCACTTTTTGATTCGATTTAGCTACGTCCGTCTGTCTGTCTGTCCGTCGGTCCATGTTAATTTGTGTACAAACTACAGGTCGCAATTTGCATCCGATCATCTTCAAATTTGGTATGGGCATGTTTTTTCGGCCTAGAGACGGAGTCTGTTGAAATTGGAAAAAATTGGTTCAGATTTTGACATAGCTTCCATATATATGTTCGTCCGATTTGCAATAATACAGCAATAAAATGGTCATAAGATAACCGATTCTCCCAGAAGGATTTTCTTATGACTCTCGACAGTACAACGCTTTCCTCGACGAATTCCACAATATCCATAAAGTTTGATCGAAATCGGTTCAGATTTAGATATAGATATAGCTCCCAACTCCCGTCATTTGTCAGCCGTAGTTAATACATTTTTAACATATTTGCTTTGCTCGAAATTTGATGCAGTAATTTTAACAACCTATCCGCCAAGGTCCATCAAAATTGGTTCAGAATTAGATATAGTTCCACTTTTGTCCCACTTTAAAGGGTAGGTGTAGGGTATTATAAAGTCGGTACCGTCCGACTTTTGCCTTTCCTTCCTGGTTTGATATCGGGAGGGGGCGAACCATCCCCCTTACCCCATAAGTATTAACCAAAAACAAGAGTAGACCAATCAGTACAATATGAGATTCAAATGAAAGCTATTCAGGAGTAAAGTCAAATTTCACAATGAAGATTGGGTTCAAGAAACTGGGTGGCCGCTCCCGCCCCAAAACGCCTTAAAATAGCTTAATTGAACGATCATGACAATATGAAACTCAAATGAAAGGTATTCGGGAGTAGAGTACGAATATAGTCAGGAAGGAGGAATAGGCGTTATATTGGTTGCCCAAAAAGTAATTACGGATATTTCATATAGTCGGCGTTGACAAATTTTTTCACAGCTTGTGACTCTGTAATTGCATTCTTTCTTCTGTCAGTTATCAGCTGTTACTTTTAGCTTGCTTCAGAAAAAAAGTAAAAGTAAAGTAAAACAAGTAAAAGCGTGCTAAGTTCGGCCGGGCCGAATCTTATATACCCTCCACCATGGATCGCATTTGTCGAGTTGTTTTCCCGGCATCTCTTCTTAGGCTAAAAAGGATATAAGAAAAGAGTTGCTCTGCTATTAAAACGATATCAAGATATAGTCCGGTTCGGACCACAATTAAATTATATGTTGGAGACCTGTGTAAAATTTCAGCCAATTCGTATAAGAATTGCGCCCATTGGGGCTCACGAAGTAAAATAGAGAGATCGATTTATATGGGAGCTGTATTCGGCTATATACCGATTCAGACCATAATAAACACGTTTGTTGATGGTCATGAGAGGATCCGTCGTACAAAATTTCAGGCATATCAGATAATAATTGCGACCTCTAGGGATCAAGAAGTCAAGATCCCAGATCGGTTTATATGGCAGCTATATCAGGTTATGAACCGATTTGAACCTTATTTGACACAGTTGTTGAAAGTAAAATTAAAATACGTCATGCAAAATTTCAGCCAAATCGGATAGGAATTGCGCCCTCTAGAAGCTCAAGAAGTCAAATCCCCATATCTGTTTATATGAAAGCTATATCAGGTTATTGACCGATTTCAATCATACTTGGCACAGTTATTGGATATCATAACAAAACACCTCATGCAAAATTTCAGCCAAATCGGATAAGAATTGCGCACACTAGAGGCTCAAGAAGTCAAGACCCAAGATCGGTTATATGGCAGCTATATCAGGTTATGGACCGATTTGAGCCATACTTGACGCAGTTGTTGGATATCATAATAAAACACGTCGCGCAAAATTTCATTCCAATCGGATAAGAATTGCGCCCTCTAGAGGCTCAAGAAGTCAAGACCCATGATTGGTTTATATGGCAGCTATATCAAAACATGGACCGATATAGCCCATTTACAATACCAACCGACCTACACTAATAAGAAGTATTTGTGCAAAATTTCAAGCGGCTAGCTTTACTCCTTCGGAAGTTAGCGTGCTTTCGACAGACAGACGGACGGACGGACGGACGGACATGGATCAAGAATATATATACTTTATGGGGTCTCAGACGAATATTTCGAGTAGTTACAAACAGAATGACGAAATTAGTATACCCTCATCCTATGGTGGAGGGTATAATAAAGATTGGGTTCAAGAAACTGGGGGGCTATTCGGGAGTAGAGTACAAAAAAAATTGTCAGGAAGGAGGAATAGGCGTTATAATTTGTTGATATCGGAAGGGGGGAATCCTCCCCCGTTACCCCAAAAACACCACCCAAAATCAAAAGTGAACCGATAAGGACAATATGGCTAACAAATGAAAAATATGCGGGAGTAGATAACCAATTTGGCATGCATATTCATGTCGTAGTATAGGGGGTCACCCCAACCCTTCAAAAAGTCCCAAAATTTGCACATTAGCCAATCGCGGCTATATGGGAATTTGTTTTGTTTGTTCTAAAACGGCACAACCGATTCTCTCGAAATGTTCGCATATTGTGTAGGTTGGTCTGGAAGGAAACAGAGGCGTTATAATTTGTTGATATCGGAAGGGGGGCGGACCCTTCCCCTCTCCCCAAAAACGCCACCAAAACCCAAAAGTGGACCGATCGGGACAAAATTGGTATCAAATAAAAGTTATTGGAGAGTAGAATGCGAATATGGTGTTAAAATTTGAATTTAAGTACTCACCGGGCCACCCCAACCCATCCATCAATATGGAGCTCAAATGAAAGGTGTTCGAGAGTAAATTTCGAATCTGGCATACAAAATCAGTTCGAAGTACAGGATGTCACCTCACCCCCCATAAACGACCAAAATGGGCATAAGACTCTCTATATACCAAATAGTTGTAGCTGTCATATAGAACTATCACTCGATTTCAGGTTTTGGGCCCATAAATGCGCTTTTATTGTCCAGTTTCGCTAAAATTTTGGACAGTGAGTTCTGTTAAGACCTTTAACATCCTTAACATCCCACTTCGCTTTGGTCCAGATTGGATCAAATTTGGATATAGCTGCCATATAGATCGATCTCTCGATTTAAAGTCTTGGCCCCATAAAAGGTGCATTTATAATCCGATATCGCTGAAATTTGAGACAGACACCTATGTTAGGGTTTTCGACGCATATGGTTCAGATCGGTCTATATTTAGATATAGCTACCAAAAAGACCATTTTTTTACTACAAAATTGAATAATGACTTGTACTTATAAGACCACTTAATATCAGTGCCGAATTTGGTCCAAATCGGACCATATTTCGATATAGATGCTATTGGGACATAAATTATACGTTTTTCACGCTACTATAACGAAAGGTGCCTTTTTATACACACCACCATAGGATGGGGGTATACTAATCTAGTCATTACTTTTGCAACATCTCGAAATATTGGTCTAAGACTCCATAAAGTATATGTATATATTCTTGATCGTCTCGACGTCCTGAGTCGATTTATCCATGTCCGTCCGTTTGTCGAAATCAAGATAGCGGTCGAACGCGTAAAGCTAGCCGCTTAAAATTTTGCGCAGATACTAAATATTAATGGAGATCGTGGGGATTGTAAATGGGCCATATCGGTTCCGATTTAGATATAGCTCCCATATAAACTGTTCTCCCGATTTGACTTCATGAGTTCCTACAAGCCGCAATTTTTATCCGATTTGGCTGAAATTTTGCATGCGTTGTTTTGTTACCACTTCCAATATCTGTGCCAAATACGATCCAAATCAGTCTATAGCCTGATAGGCTTATTTGGACCATGGTGGGTTCCCAAAATTCGGCCCGGCCGAATTTAGCATACTTTTACATGTTAAATTCAAGCTCGAAGTCTTTTTATACCCTCCACCATAGGATGGGGGTCTACTTATTTCGTCATTCTTTTTGTAACTACTCGAAATATTCGTCTGAGACCCCATAAAGTATATATATTCTTGATCGTCGTGACATTTTATGTCAATCTAGCCATGTCCATCCGTCCGTCTGACTGTCGAAAGCACGCTAACTTCCGAAGGAGTAAAGATAGCCGCTTGAAATTTTGCACAAATACTTCTTATTAGTGTAGGTCGGTTGGTATTGTAAATGGGCCATATCGGTCCATGTTTTGATATAGCTGCCATAGAAACCGATCTTGGGTCTTGATTTCTTGAGCTTCTAGAGGGCGCATTTCTTATCCGATTTGAATGATTTTTGGCTCGGCGTATTTTGTTATGATATCCAACAACTGTGCCAAGTATGGTTCAAATCGGTCCATAACCTAATATAGCTGCCATATAAACTGATCTTTGGTCTTGACTTCTTCAGCTTCTAGAGGGCGCAATTCCTATCCGAATTGGCCTATCGGTCTATAGCCCGATACAGCTCCCATATAAATCGATCTCTCTATTTTACTTCTTGAGCCCCCAAATGGCGCAATTCTTATTCGAATTCGCTGACTGACTAGCGGCTATATCGAAATAGGGTCCGATTTGGACCACATTCGGCACGGACATTAAGTTTTCTAATAAGTACAAGTCATAGTTCAATTTTGTAGAAAAAAATATTGGTCTTTTTGGTAGCTATGTCCAAAAATAGACCGATCTGAATCATAAACGAAGCGGATGTTGAAAAGCCTAACATAAGTCACTGTGTCAAATTTCAGCGAAATCGATATGTAAATGCGCTTTTAGAAGGCCAAGACTTTAAATCGAGAGATCGGACTATATGGCAGCTAAATCCAAATCTGAACCGATCTGGATCAAATTAAAGAGGGATGTCAAACCGCCTAATACAACTCACTGTCCCAAATTTCGGCGAGATCGGACAAGAAATGTGCTTTTTATGAGCCCAAAATCTTAAATCTAGAGATCGGTCTATATGGAAGCTACATGCAAATCTTGATCGATCTAAGCTAAATTACAGATATGTGTAGCACGGCCTCACTTAACTCACTCTCCTAAATTTTGGCGACATCGGGCAATAAATGCGCCTTTTATGGGCCCAAAACCTTAAATCGAGAGATCGGTCTATATGGCAGCTATATCCAAGTCTGAACAAGAATGTCGAAGGGCCTAACACTGAATGCGCCTTTATGGGCCCAAAACCTTTAGTCGTGAGATCGGTCTATGTGGCAGCTTCATCGAAATCTAGACCGATCTGGGCCAAATTGAAGAAAGATATTAGAGGACCTGACACAATTCACTGTCCCAAATTTTTGCGACTTCGGTTATTAAATTCGCCTTTTATGGGCCCAAGACCTTAAATCGAGAGATCGGTCTATATCGCAGCTATATCCAAATCTAGACCGATCGGGGCCAAATTAAAGAAGGATATCGAGTGGTCTAATACAACTCACTGTCTCAAATTTCGGCGACATCAGATAATAAATGTG
This sequence comes from Stomoxys calcitrans, assembly GCF_963082655.1. NCBI lineage: Eukaryota > Metazoa > Arthropoda > Insecta > Diptera > Muscidae > Stomoxys > Stomoxys calcitrans. Next base: position 55,996,376 of record NC_081552.1, on the reverse strand, counting down.
GCTTTTATGAGCCTCAAACCCGTAAACGGCGTTTCGGTCCATATGTGGGCTATATCAAGATATAGTCCCATATAGCTTATCTTCGTACTTAACCTGCCTATGGACAAGAAAAGAATATGTGCACAGTTTCAGCTCAATATCTCTATTTTTAATGACTGTAGCGTTATTTGAAGGACAAGGCAAGACCATCTTAGTTCTTTTTTGACGAAAAAGAATATATATACTTTATAGGGTTGGAAATGGATATTTTGATGTGTTTCAAACGGAATAACAAAACGAATATACCCTCATCCTTCGGTGGTGGGTATAACAAATAAAAAAGCATTAAGTTCGTTTGTGCCGTTCATGTGATTATCCCTTATTCGGGTGATCGATATATATAACACCCATATCTAAATATGGTCCAATCTGGACCATAATTGGGTTTGATGTGCAAAATCGGAGAATTAATGCGCCTTTTATGGTCTTTCAATGGTCTCTATGGCAGATATATCTGAATATAGCCCGGTCTGAGTTTGAATGCAATTCACTGTTTCAAATTTCAGCGAAGTCGAGTAATAAATGCGACTGTTATAAGCCTAAGACCCGTAATCAGCAGATCGATCTATATGACAGCTATATCAAAAAATATTTCGATCTGGACCGTTTTTGGTTCGGACATCGACGGGCCCAATAAAACCCATTGTTCTGAATTTCAGCGAAATCTGGTAATAAATGCGCCTGTTATAGGCTTAAGACCCTAAATCGGTATGTCAGCCTATATGGCAGCTGAAGATAAGTATAGTCCGATATACACCATATTGGGGTCGGATGTCGAGGCCCCTAGTGCAAATTACTGTTTCATATTTCGGCAAAATCATAGAACAAATGCACCCTTTATTGGCCTTCAGAGCCTAAAGCTCAAGATCGATGGCTATGGCAGCTTTATCTTAAAATGGCCCAATCTGGACCATATTCGGGACACATATTGGGAGTCTTAATACAACTCACTGTTCCAAACTTCAGCGAAGTAGAGTAATAAATGCGCCTGTCATAGGCATAAGACCCAAAAAAAATAGATCGGTCTATGTGACAGCTATGTCCAAATATAGTGCGATGTGGCCCATTCAAGAACTTAACCTGCGTATAGAAGAAATACGATTCTTTGCATAATTACAATTCAATATCTCAATTTTTAAGGACTGCAGCGTGATTACAACTGGCGGACACACGGACATCGTTAAAACGTCTTGGAATTTTACAATAATCCGAAATATATATACTTCGTAGGGTCGAAAACTGATATTTCGATGTGTTACAAACGGAATGACTAAATGAATATACCCGCTAAACTATGGTGTTTGGTATAAAAACATCTAAAAACGTGTTCAGTTCTGACGTACCAAACTTTGGACACCGACCACTATGGATAAATTAACCATCCACTACTATAACCATAGTAATATGCAAATGGGGTCTGGACTGGATCATATTCGATTAAGGTCCCGAGAACTCTTATACAAGTCACAGTTTCCGCGAAATTGGACAACAAATCCTCTTTTTATGGGATTAAGACTCTAAATTGGAAGATCGGTCTATATGGCAGCTATATCTAAATATAGTCTGATCTGTATCATATTGTGGTCGAAAGACGAGAGGCTTAAAACAAGTCACAGTGTCTCATTCCAAGGAAATTGGGTAGTAATTGCAGCTTTAATGGCCTTAAGACCCCTAATCGGCAGATCGGTCTATTTGGCAGCTATATCTGAATAATGACCGATCTGAACCATATCTAAGTTTTAAGCTTCAGCAAAATCTGGTTATAACTTTAGCCTTTCTGGGCTCAAGACGGCAGATCGCTCTATATATCTGAATATATACCGATCTAAACCATATTTGAGTCGGATATCGATGAAATTTAACTATTTAAAATTTCAACGAAATCTGATAATAATTACCGCTTAAGACATTAAATCAGCAGATTGGTCTATATGGAAGCTTATCTAAATATGGCCCGACCAGGATCAAAATTTGGGTCGAATGGCGGGAGGTTTATTGCTAAACAGTGTTACCATTTCGACGAAATCGTTTTATATTTGAGGTTTTTATGGGCTTATGACCATATCGATATCGACAGATCGGTATATGTGGCGGGAAATAAATGCGGCTTTTATGGGCTTAGACCCCTAAATCGGCAGATCGGTCTATATGGCATCAGTATCTAAATACAGTCCGATTTGGACCATATTCTGCTCAGATGAGGGGATGCTTAAAGCAACTCGCTGTTTAAAATTTCGAAAAAATGTAATATGACAATGATGTAGTAATATAATGTAGTAATATAACAATTCTCGCTCGAGGACTCGGCTATAAAAGGGAGGAACTTTATCATTAAACTTAAACTTGAATCGACCTGCACTCGGTGATATGTGAGAAGTTTGCCCCTGTTCATGGGGAAAAATGTGAAAAATTTGAAAACTCTGCAATATAATAATTTAACAACATATTCGAAATCAAAATCCCATAATTGCTTTTTATACCCTCCACATAGGATGGTGGTATACTAATTTCGTCATTTTGTTTGTAACACCTCGAAATATGCGTCTGAGACCCCATAAAGTATATATATTCTTGATCGCCATGTCATTTTAAGTCGATCTAGCCATGTCCGTCCGTCTGTCTGTCGAAAGCACGCTAAGTTTCGAAGGAGTAAAGCTAGACACTATGTCGGTCCATGTTTTGATATAGCTGCCATATAAACCGATCTTGGGTCTTGACTTCTTGAGCCTCTAGAGGGCGCAATTCTCATCCGATTTGACTGAAATTTTGCACATAGTGTTTTGGCATCACTTTCAATAACTGCGCTAGGAATGGCTCAAATCGGTTCATAATCTGGTATAGCTATCATATAAACCGATCTTGGATCTTGAATTCTTGAGCCCGTAAAGCGCGCAATTCTCATCCGATTTGGCTGAACTTTGGTATGAGGTGTTTTGTTATGACTTCCAATAACTGTGCTAATTATGGCGCAAATCGGTATATAACCTGATATAGCTGCCGTATCAACCGATCTGGGATCTTGACTTCTTGAGCCTCCAGAGGGCGCAATTCTCATCCAATTTGGAAGCAATTTTGTACAATGGCTTCCCTCATGACCTTTAGCATACGTGTCTAATATGGTCTGAATCGATCAATAGCTTGATACAGCTCCCATATAAACCGATCTCCCGATTTTGCTTTTTGAGCCCCTACAAGGCGCAATTCTTATCCGAATGAACTGAAATATTACACAATGACTTCTACAATGTTCAGCATTCATTAATGGTCCGAATCGACTATAACTATAGCTCCAATAGCACAACTGTTCTTATTCAATATTCTTTGTTTGCCTAAAAAGAGATACTGCGCATAGAACTCGACAAATGCGATCCATGGTGGAGGGTATATAAGATTCGGCCCGGCCGAACTTGGCACGCTCTTACTTGATACTTTTAAATTTTACTGCAACCACCCACATCTTTAGATTTCCATGACCCAATAAATGTGTACAATCTCGTGAGGTTTCTATGATAGAAGTGGACTGTATTATTTCGGATTCTCACAGATTGTAAAACAGAAAAAAACCCAATATGAAAAGAACAAAAAAAAGGTGAAGGTTTTACGTTTTAGTTGTTGTAGTTTTATTGGCAGCCTTTATCTTCTTACCGCTTCGGTGTTGTGATACCAAGTAAGTCTTAAGCTACAACTACTTAAGCGGGGAAGCCATTCTTATTTATATTCAGCAAGTGTAGACTTCAAAAGTACAATTTAACTCAAACATGGGAACTCTTAATTTGCTTGAGCAAAAGCTTTAATTTTTTCCAATATGTAAGAGTTCCCATCTTTCTTATTCTAAATAGGGTAAGGTCAAATAATTTCAAATCATTATAAATTGTAATATAATTCATTTTGGCAAATTCAGTACGCTCTTTAATAATAAAATTCAGTTGCTGTTAAACGAAGTTTAACATGGCGGGGCCTCTTGCGATGTCGCAACATTAATAATATCTAGCCCCCGAGATCACCCATCCAAACACAGTGCTTTGAGCTATAGGCATATGACTTGCTGTTTGGATAAGACCAGCCTTTAGCACCTTCGCTAGCTCATCGTTGCCAACCATAATATCGATGTTGACCGGATGATAGAAATGGGGATCGGCTAAATCAGGAAGGTGACTATAAGTATTTTCTAGTATCCTGTCCTGCACTTTTTCTGGAAGCGGTGAAGTAAATTTTGATTGTACCAATCCATGGATTTGTATTTTGACGGCACTGTCGTGAAACGATTGTAAATTAACCGTACAGTACTCTTTGTCATTCCTTTTTGTTGTCTGGAACTGATTGTTTTTTACAAATGACTTTAATATAACAGTCTCTGTTGCTCCTGAGTTTAATAAAATTCGGGTCTTGTTTGCTCCAACTATGGTTATTGCACGTGCCAACGCAGTTGGCATAAATACATGCTTCTTGGACCGTCCGCCAAGGCGTTGTCTTATTTGGTATCCTTCTGCTTGAGACTTTGGTTTCTGATGCGATGAATTGGCTTTGTGTGTTTTACTTTGGGTACGAGATGATAAAAATTCATGTGACGACTGTTTTTGGTATGAATATGGCTTGTTGCAGTGGGCTTGCTTTTTGGGCTCATTGGTACCATCAACGTGAAGTTTTGTATGGTGATTTCTGTTACACACTGCGCAAGCATTCCGAGAACGGCACCATTCCCTGGTATGAGACCCACAAAGGCAGTTAAAGCAATATCCCTTCTCCTTTGCCACCTTTACACGTTCTAAAACAGTCATTTTGTTGAAGATCAAACAAAACCGCAGGTGATGTCTGTCTTGGCAGACCTTGCATTTTTGGGAGCTACAATATGGTAAGAGTTAAGATAACATTGCTACAAGATTTTTGACTGAGTGTGAGTTGGTGTGAGATGTTATTGATTTTTTGGCAAAATGCAGAGTTTAACTAGTGGACGAGTCACAATTCCGTTTTGGGTGCGTACGTCCGCCACCCGAACCTTTAAATCCTTCCCAATATATACTCTGACCACACGCCCTAGTCTCCATTCTGTCGGCGGTAAATCATCGTCCCTAATAACAACCAGGTCGTGCTCATTTAAATTCGATTGCGCAGTCTTCCATTTATATCTCTTCTGTAACTCCGAAATATACTCATTCTTCCAACGTTTGGCAAAGTGAAGTTGTAAAACTTTAAGGCGTTGCCATCGATTAATTAAGGAAATGTTGTCGGTATGTTCCTCCGGAATTGCAACTAAAGGGGATCCTTTCAAGAAGTGCCCTGGTGTCAATGCCAACAATTCGGAAGGGGTTTCACTCATAGAAGAAATGGGTCGTGAGTTCAGAATGCCTTCAATTCGTATCAACAGAGTAGAAAACTCCTCAAAAGTAAACTTTAAATTTCCCGCCACTTTCTTCAAATGTGTTTTTACGCTTTTCACCCCCGCTTCCCACAATCCACCCATATGGGGTGCCTGGGGGGGAATAAAATGCCAGGAAAACCCGTGAATATTGTACTTATCTACTAAGTCTTTCTCCGCAGTTTTCAAGAAACTTTTGTATTCATTCCTAAGTATACGATTTGCACCAACGAAATTTGTGCCATTGTCAGAAAAAACTTTTGCTGGATAACCCCTTCTACCAACAAAGCGGTCAAACGCGGCTAAAAATGCCTCAGAAGAGAGGGCAGAACACGTCTCCAAGTGTATGGCTCGCGTGGCCAAGCAAACAAAAATCACTGCATATCCTTTCACCAATTTAGCATTTCGCAATTTGGACGTCTTGATCTCAAACGGTCCTGCGAAATCTACGCCCGTATTCGTAAAGGGAGGTGAAAATACACATCTTTCCGGAGGTAGAGCCGCCATAATTTGGCTATGAACCCTATGCTTATATATCGTGCATATTTTACATGTTCTTATACAATGTCTTACTGCGTTCTTTAGACGGATAACATAGAATTCTTGACGTATAGATCGCAGCATACTTTGATGCTCGGCATGCATTAGTATCTTATGCGTAAAGTCAACCAGCAATTTACAAAACCTAGATTTCTCAGGAAGTATGATAGGGTGCCTCTCATTGAAACTTAGATCTGCATTTGATAATCTTCCGTTGACTCGTAAAAGTCCACCTTTGTCCAAGAATGGATTTAACGTCAACAATCTGCTCTTTGTATTAATCGGTAAATCTGATGTCAAACAATTATATTCCGCTGGAAAATATGCACGTTGTGCAATCATAACAGCACGGTATTTAACGAAACTAATTTCTTCTGACGTGATCAGTTCACTCGAGCTTGTGAAATATACTTGTTTTCGACACCTCCGGATAAATCGAAACATGTGAGCTAAAACCCGTAGGGCTCGACTGTATGAAGAGAATCTTTCCAAAATATCCTCCTGCTTTGTGAGGGTTTGAAATATATTCGTTTTCTTCTCTAAACTGTGTTGTGGTACTACTGGTTGTTGTGGCCAAGTGGACATATCCTTTATAAGCCATTCAGGACCCTGCCACCAAAGCTTATTCTCCTTAAGCTCTAGTGCAGTGCAACCTCGAGTTCCCAAATCAGCAGGATTGTCACCACTACTCACATGGAGCCAACTCGCGTTACCGACGTGATCTATAATTCTAGACACCCTATTTGCGACATAGGTTTTCCATTGATAAGCAGGTTTACTTAACCAGGCTAATGTGATCGTAGAATCACACCATAAGAAGATATTTTGCGGTTCAAAACTCAAATGCTCACATGTCGATTTTAAGAGACGAGCCAATAAAACGGCTCCACAAAGCTCCAATCTCGGCAAACTTATTGTCTTTAATGGGGCAACCTTGCTCTTTGAAACCAGTAGGTGAGAGGACATTTCGTTCTTAGATATCAAAACTCGAATATATAGACACGCGCAATACGCCTTTTCTGATGCATCGCAGAATCCGTGTATTTGAATAGCCTTCCTTGGCGTATATCCAACCCAACGAGGTATCCTGATATCTGGAATAGCTGAAAAGTTGCCTATAAATGTATACCATTTTTCTAGCGATTGTGGTTTCACCTTCTCGTCCCAGTCTGTACCGTCGATCCAAAGTTGCTGTAAAAGCATTTTTGCTGTTATTATTATCGGTGCTAACCAACCTGCAGGGTCAAACAGCTTGGCTACGATTGAAAGAATTGATCGCTTCGTAATGTGTTCGGTAGGAATTTTAATGTCGTAGACATTGTAGTAAAATGCATCCATCATTGCATTCCATCGGATTCCAAGTGTTTTTGTTTCACTGGAATCTTCAAATTTCAAAAAATCTTCATCTAACAAATCTTCTCGTGAAACGGTTTGTAAAATGTCAAAATGATTGGCAGTTATCTTTTTCAAAGGAAATCCTGCGGAGGACAATAGATCCACAAGCTCCGCTAAGTTATGTTTGGCTTCTTCTATAGAATGGCCACCCGACAAAACATCATCCACATATATCTCATTTCTAAGTATTTCGGAAGCAGCTGGATGACTATCTTTTGAATCTGTACTGAGCTGTAACAAAGTTCTGATGGCTAGGTACGGTGCACAATTAACCCCAAACGTTACGGTTTTAAGTGCAAAGTCTTGTACGGGTTCGGTCTGGGATTTCCTGAAAAGGCATCTCTGATATTGTTGATCCTGTTCATCGATCAATATCTGACGGTACATTTTTTGAATATCGCCATTAAAAACGTATTGGAAATACCGCCATCGTAGAATGACGTTCATTAAATCATTTTGAAGTGTCGGCCCTGTATACAGTACGTCATTGAGTGACAAACCATTACTTGTCTTCTTGGAGGCATTAAAAACGACTCGTACTTTCGTCGAAGTCCTCTCTGGTTTTACAACCGCATGATGCGGTAGATAGAATGACCTACATGAGTAATTGTCACATAATTCGTCTCCCGGGACTGCGGTCATATGACCTAGCGTAATATATTCCTCAAGAACTCGAGTATATTCTTCGGAGAGAGCTGGAGAATTCCATAAAGTTCTTTCCATTCGAAAAAATTGGCCCAAGGCCGATCTTCGTGATGACCCTATCGATATTTCCTGTGGAAATTCTTTCTTAAAAGGTAAACGGACCACGTACCTTCCGTCCTCTCGCCGTACAGTAGTTTTAATATAAATTTTCTCGCATTCCATATCCTCTTCCGATTCTTGAGGCTCTTCCGGGACCTCCTCACTTTCCCAAAATTTTCTCACTTCATCATTGAGGGAGCTTGTCGAGTGACTGGCCCAAGCAGCAAATGTTGTTATACATCTGGAACTTTGTGGACCGCTTATATACCATCCAAACTCCGAATCCTGAGCCAACAAATTTCCGGAAATGTTCCTCTGAACCCCATTTTTTAAAATGCAAGGAAGAATATCGCTTCCGATTAGCATATCAACTCTTGAAGTTTTATAAAACAATGGATCCGCCAACTCAAGTTTATCCAATCCTTCCCAGTCGTCAATTTGGTGTGTTGAAGATGGCATGAGATGGTTTAGATTCGAGATAACTATTGCCGTAGTTTGTAAAGCAAAGCTAGTTTTCCTAGACTTCAATTTCAAATTGCATACCCTTGAAGAGGTTTCCAGTAATGCACCCCCGAGACCTGATATCTTTGTAAAAGATTTCCTTGTCGGGATGCCCAATTGGGTGATTATCCTGCTGGCTATAAATGTTTCTTGAGAACCCTGATCTAGAAATGCACGTATCGTAAAGCAGTTTCCCAGGTATTCCAAGTCAATCAATGCAGTAGGAAGAATTGTTCCCTGTCCGGATTCCGAAAAGTTCAGATGTACTTCATCCATCGTTTGATGAGATGAACATGGTTCATCTTCTTCTTGCGTAGCAAGGTGGAAAGTAGAAGGATTTTTGTTGGCGTTTCGGTTTCCTTGAGATTGAGGTCTAGCGTTGGTAGCCTCTGGATGTAGTAACGTATGATGTGCCTTATTACATTCCTGACACAACTTCTTGTTCCTACAGTTAGCAACAGTATGTCCGTACCATAAGCAATTCTCGCATACTTTGTTATCTGAAATGAATTTTCTTTTCTCCGTGAGAGACATTGACTTAAATTCTGAACATTGCCGTAAAGCATGGTTTTCTTGACAAATGCGACAAGGTCGATACGTAGTATCTGATTTGACGAGATAATTTTGTGATTTTGGAGAGTTCGTTAGGGTATTCGAACTCGGTCTTCGGACATCATTAATTGATTCCAAAAGATCCAGTCGGTTTGAAATAAACTCGTTGAGTCTATCCCAACTTGGCATCTCCTTATGATTCTGAATCGAGCTCTCCCAAGCTGATAATGTCTCTTGTGGCAATTTGGAGGAAACCCAAAAAACCAAAATGGGATCCCAGGAAATAGTTGACACATTATAAGACCTCAAAATGGCCAAACAATTGTTTATGGTAAACTGAAGACTTCGTAGACTCTTACTTTTCTCAGAAGAAACAATTTCAAGATCAAAGATCTTTCTAAGTTGATGATTGATCAAAATACGCTTATTTTCGTATCTTTCCTTTAAAGCTTTCCAGGCCAACTCATAGTTGGAATTGGTAAGAGAAAATCCCTTCACAATCTGATTAGCCTCCCCACGAGTTTTCGCTCTCAGATGGAACAGTCTTTGAGCGGGTGACAATTTCGGGTGATTACCGTAAATGGCAGAGAACATGTCTCTAAAGCTAGGCCACTTGTCATATCCCCCGCTAAATATCTCCGTATCGCAAGGTGGAAGTTTTAAAGAATACGCAGACTGGTCAGGCAATACGTCCTGTTGTCCTTTATTTTCGACTGCTTGTGATTTTGCCAATTTCTGTCTTTCTATGAAAAGAAGGTCCATAATAGATGCCTTGCACTCTTTATAAGCCTTACACGTGCTTCCGAATTTCGAATGTGTTGATATTCGTTCCTGCTCCGTCTTCACTGAAGTCTCCGAAGTCATCTCAGACTCATAGACGTCCAACAAGCGTCGCCATCTACGCTCTAAGTCCTCCAATTCGACCTCCAAACTGGAGATAGTGTGTTCCTGTATTGGGATATTAGCGAACGCGGCGCACAGTGTGACCACTTGGTCAGAATAAAATATAAATCCTGTTGAACTCATGTTCTGGCCTATTTTGACTTAATGTCAGACCAGTTTACTGTATCCAGAACGAAATTCTAAGTGAGCTCTTGTATGTCGAAAATTATCCAAGATTTGGGGTTATAAAATCAGTTCATATAATATTGTTCCTTTGCATGGCACAAGCTCAAGAAGCTCCTTGCCAGATAGTAGAGGCCAATGTAAAATTTCACCAGAATCCGTGCCACAAAAGTCTCGATTAAGACTCTCTTACAAATTATCACGTTCAATAAGCTTAGCTCTGCAAATGAAATATCCAGCAACACAATTTATAACCAAAGGCGTCCTCAATGGTCCCAATAAAAGGTACCATATCCGGGTTTATGGCATTCAGTCATGTCCGTGCCAAATCCCGTGTATTTCGAAATCTCACACAATTCCGATTTCAAGGCCGAATAATCGATAAACCCATTGTCAAAACTGTGTATGGATGGATTTGCTATATATGTGTGCAATATGTGTGTGTGCAATATGTGTGTGTGCAATATGTGTGTGTGCAATATATGTGCGCAATATGTGTGTGTGCAATATGTGTGTGTGCAATATGTATGTGTGCAATATGTGTGTGTGCAATATGTGTGTGTGCAATAATATGTGTGCAATATGTGTGTGTGCAATATGGGTGTGTGCAATATATGTGTGTACATATATACGCATGTACGCTTGTATATGTCACCTAAATCACCTCAATTACAATGCAAAACGATCCGGATTTAGATATATCGAGATCATTCAATCCACAACAATCTTTTTTTTTTTTTCTAAAGTGAATTTTCCGCAAAGTTCACAGTAAACAAGGAAATTTCTGCTAGTGTATTACGCTGGGTATAAATTATGTGTCGCAATAAACATTCCGATTATAGAAAAAGGATAAAAGACAAATGTGAAATATAAAGCATTTCCTAGTTGATATAACCAGAACCAATACATCATCCAAAGAGACCCACTTCGCATACATTCCTATGTGACGTTACTATACCCCATGCAAATGTTATGGCCGTTCATAATAGTTTAACATACAGAATTTCCATTCTGATTTCCACAAGCCACCTTAGTCCCAAATAAACGAACTCGCATCTCTGTGCTACGTACTCAAAATCTCAATAGAAACAAATACCAAAGTACATAGCTTATACTAAATCGTGGCCATCTCATTCCTCTTTGCGTGGTCATGATAATTACAATTACAGCTAAGATAAGTGCTAGGCAGTTTAAGGATTTAGCCTCTTTCAATCCAGCCTTTCTATGCTTATATGAGACTGGACGCGTTCAATGCTGGGCTAATTAGCACACGAATCCCATTAATCAAGTCTCAAATCAGAATGTGTATTCAGCTAAATTCCCAATTGCAATGTAATACAGTATAAGTGCAGACTTCAACTACTAGATCTTATATGAAGGTTCAGCTATAGCGTCTCAAACCTGGGTACTTGACACCCCAGAACTTCACCAAAATTACGTAAATAACTACCGTACCATATAATATATAAAGTAATTCTCACCTTCATTCCCTATGATCGTTCTCGGTTGCTCTGCTTCTTAAGATGTTGTATCTATGTACGGCCGAATCCTATCTTCTATTCGGTATGTCTAACAACAATCGATTAACGTCGTCATCGAATGTCATCGATGCTGCGCACATATGTCATGTAAATGTGTAAATTCCAACAACACAAACTATAATACCGTGCCAACATGCATGCCAACAAATATGCACGAATGTATGTACCGCTGTTCCAAGCCTGTACTTAAATATTCCGACCAGACAAATGACACCACATGGCCGCCACTATCTAATACCAATCTCTTCGTCATTAGCAATCACATCCAACCTGTCGTGTATCATATATTCCTCCAATCAAGGCCGTAGAAGCTATTTCACCAAAGATAAATTTTGTAAATCGATTGTCACGACTGTCTCCCACATGAAACTCACCTCAAATTAATGGGAATTCATACTTTAGCAATAAATGCTATATGATCTATCTCACAGACTAAACTTTTTCAATATTCACTTCTCGTGGCACAATTCTCTATTCCCGATAAAAATATTATTTATCCAATAAGCACAGTCGTTAAGAAAATCTTCATAAAACAAAAGCGAAATTGTAATGACATGTGCCCGTACAGGTCCCCTAGTCATCAACGCCGAACAAGATAAAGAGAGGTCTATGTAAATGCAACTGATTTGAGACCATGTACAGCACTAACAGCGCGCTCTCCGCTCTCTCACCTAGAGTGCAAAGCCACCACTTTCAGCAGTAGAAATTATGTATGTATAATGTACATAATAATGTGACGTAGTTATGTATTAACCAGGTAAGCATATGCCCATTCGATTCTTATTTGAACTTTTGCAATGAGCTTTTAATCCCAGATATTATTGACAAATGGAAATAAATTATTCGGGTTGCCGTAGAACAACCGATATTCAAATGCCTTGTATTCCAATTAAAAGACCCAAAAACACCTCAACTCACACTTCATCAAATAGACTTGTAACAAAATCTTAACATACCTTTTGTTGTTGTTGTTCATTACTCTTGCGTAATATTCGGCCTATAAATTCCAAAATTTCGTGAAGATTTCTTTCCTTTTTAAATTTAATATTCGCAGTTCCTCGTGGAGGCTCGTAAGGACCATGTACAATCTCGTGAGGTTTCTATGATAGAAGTGGACTGTATTATTTCGGATTCTCACAGATTGTAAAACAGAAAAAAACCCAATATGAAAAGAACAAAAAAAAGGTGAAGGTTTTACGTTTTAGTTGTTGTAGTTTTATTGGCAGCCTTTATCTTCTTACCGCTTCGGTGTTGTGATACCAAGTAAGTCTTAAGCTACAACTACTTAAGCGGGGAAGCCATTCTTATTTATATTCAGCAAGTGTAGACTTCAAAAGTACAATTTAACTCAAACATGGGAACTCTTAATTTGCTTGAGCAAAAGCTTTAATTTTTTCCAATATGTAAGAGTTCCCATCTTTCTTATTCTAAATAGGGTAAGGTCAAATAATTTCAAATCATTATAAATTGTAATATAATTCATTTTGGCAAATTCAGTACGCTCTTTAATAATAAAATTCAGTTGCTGTTAAACGAAGTTTAATTAAAACCCCTTAAGTAGTAGTTGTTGAATGACTGTGAAATATGGCATTCTAAGTTCGCGGAACTCAAAGAGTGATGATGAATTTCAGATATCCCGCTGAGAAACTCTATGATGAAATGTGTACCCTTTGATTCGCGGTTTCCATTCCCTCAATTAAATTTGTATATCAAAGAACACTTTTATGTCAAAGTATATAAAATCAAAGAGGAAATTAAGCATGCATGAAATATGACATCAGCATTACAACCAACTCAACACATACACACAGACACAGACATAAGTGAGTACGGGGGTTGCTTTTTTATACCCTCCACCATAGGATGGGGGGTATACTAATTTCGTCATTCTGTTTGTAACTATTCGAAATATTCGTCTTAGACCCCATTAAGTACATATATTCTTGATCGTCGCGACATTTTATGGCGATCTAGTCATGCCCGTCCGTCCGCCCGTCCGTCCGTCTGTTCGTCTGTCTGTCGAAAGCACGCTAACTTCCGAAGGAGTAAAGCTATCCACTTGAAATTTTGCACAAATACTTCCTATTAGTGTAGGTCGACATTGTAAATGGGCCATATCGGTCCATGTTTTGATATAGCTGCCATATAAACCGATCTTGGGTCTTGAATTCTTGAGCCTCTAGAGTGCGCAATTCCTATCCGATTGGAATGAAATTTTGCACGACATGTTTTATTATGATATCCAATAACTGTGCCAAGTATGGTTCAAATCGGTTTATAATCTGGTATAGCTGTCATATAAACCGATCTTGGATCTTGTCTTCTTGAGCCTCTAGAGTGCGCAATTCTTATCCGAATGGAATGAAATTTTGCACGACGTGTTTTGTTATGATATCCAATAACTGTGCCAATTATGGTTCAAATCGGTTTATAATCTGGTATAGCTGTCATATAAACCGATCTTGGATCTTGACTTCTTGAGCCTCTAGAGGGCGCAATTATTATCCGATTTGCCCCCAAAGGGCGCAATTCTTATTCGAATTGACCGACATTTTACACAGGTCTCCAACATATAATTTAATTGTGGTCCAAACCGGACCATATATTGATATAGGACCATATCTTGATGAAAAGAAGAGATGCCGGAAAGGACCTCGATAAATGCGATCCATAGTGGGGGGTTTATAAGTTAAGGCCCGGCCGAACTTAGCACGCTTTTATTTGTTTAGTTACGTTAGTCGAAAACGATCATTGTCCAAGCGTGGTTAACCACCTCAAACCACTTCAAAGGCTGATATCCACCAAAAGAAGGTTATGCTGTCTGTTTGGTGGGATTGGAAGTGTGTGGTATTTTTTGAGCTGCTTCCAAGGAACCAAACGATTAATTCGGATGTTTGCTGTCAACAATTGGACAAATTGAATACAGCCATCAAGGAGAAGCGACCAGAATTGGTCAATCGTAAAGGTGTCATATTCCACTAGGACAACGCTAGACCGGCCACATCTTTGGTCACTCGCCAAAAACTGAGTGAGCTTGGCTGGGAACTTTTGATGCATTTACCATATAGTCCTGACCTTGCACCATCAGACTACCATTTATTTCGATCTTTGCAGAACTCCTTAAATGGTAAAACTTTCGGCAATGATGAGGCTATAAAATCGCACTTGGTTCAGTTTTTTTGCAGATAAAGGCCAGAAGTTCTATGAGCGTGGAATACTAAATTTGCCAGGAAGAGGGCAAAAGGTTATCGAACGAACAAAATGGCAATTATATATTTGATTAAAGTTCATTCTAAGTTTTATTAAAAATGCATTTATTTTCTTTTAAAAAATCCTCAATTCCTTTTTAGGCAACCCAATACTTACTCAGAACGTTTTGACATACGAGCGCTATTTGGAATTAAGGCGTGAACATTTTCGTGCGATTATTTTTGACAACTTTCGGCGTGGATTAACTCAACAACTGTGCATCGATGAACTTAATTCAATTTTTGGCGATGAAGCTCCATCAAGGACCAGTGTTTATCGATGGCATGGTGAATTCAACTGAGGTCGTAGTTCGCTCCAAGACAAAATTCGTGAAGGTCGTCCGATATCAGTTGCTGTTCCAAAAACCATATTGCAAGATCGTCGTGTGACCTATCGTCAGATTGGGCCAACCTGAGGCATTAGCATGCATGCATTCAATATTGCATGAACATTTGACCGTCGCGGTGAATCCCACACAAATTGTAAATCGCTCAAAAAAGGCTCGTGTCGATTGGTCGAAATGAAAATACGAAACAATTGTATTTTTGAGCACTCAAAACATCGATTTGATGAGTCAAACGCCATATAGTCCTGAGTTGGCATCGCATAACTTTTTTTTTTATTCCCGTTCTTAAAAAATAAAATAAGGGGTCAACGTTTTTCGCCACCTGAAGAAGCGGTTGAAGCGTTCAGAATGCATGTTTTGGAGATACCTCAATCAGAGTAGCAAAAGCGCTTCGACAATTGGTTCAAACGCATGCAAAAGTGTATAGATCTTAATGAGGAATATTTTGAAAAACAATAAAGCTCTTTTTGATGATCAATATTTGTTTTTGTGTTCTCTTATCCCGAAATATAAAGGAAACCCTCGTAAAATAAAATAATGCCCTTCAACTACATTTATTTCATATACATTTTTAGCAGAATCTATTGTGGTGTGTTCCCAAAATTCGGCGCGGCCGAACTTAGCAAGCTTTTACTTATCCTATTTCTTTTTATACCCTCCACCATAGGATAGTGGTATACTTATTTCGTTATTCCTAATATGGTCGAAAAGTCTTCTAACCAAAGACGAAACGCGTCCCATAGTGGTTGGTGTGTCTTGCTATCTTTGGCTTTCCTTTTCCATTTGCAACTCCGATTATTGAGATCGTCTCGAAAGTGAAACAAACAAAAAAAAAAAAAAAACAAGTAAGAAGGCGTTAAGTTCGGCCGGGCCGAACTTTGGATACCCACCACCTCGGGTATATATGTGAACCACATTTCGTCAAAATCCAGTGAAAAATGCATACCTTATGCCCCATAGCAGCTCTATAGATATCATCCGATTTAGACCGAATGCTTATAAGTACAAGTCATTGTTCAACCGAGAGATCGGTCTATATGGCAGCTATATCCAAATCTGGACCGATCTGAGGCAAATTGAAGACAAATATCGAAGGGCCCAACACAAGTCATTGTCCCAAATTTCGGCGACATCGGGCAATAAATGCGCTTTTTATGGGCCAAAACCTTAAATCGAGAGATCGGTCTATATGACAGCTATATCCAAATCTGAACCGATCAAGGCCAAATAGAATAGAAGTAAGATGTCGAAGGGACTAAGGCAAATCACTGTCCCAAATTTCAGCAAAATCGGATAATAAAAATGTGGCTTTTATGGGCCAAAGACCATAAATCGGAGGATCGGTCTATATGGTAGCTATATCCAAATTTGGACCGATCTGGGCCAAATTGACGAAGGATGTCGAAGGGCTCAACGCAACTCACTGTCCCAAATTTCAGCAAAATCGGATAATAAATGTGGTTTTTATGGGCCTAAATCCCTAAATCGGAGGATCGGTCTATATGGCAGCTATATCCAAATTTGGACCGATCTGGGCCAAATTGACGAAGGATGTCGAAGGGCTCAACGCAACTCACTGTCCCAAATTTCAGCAAAATCGGATAATAAATGTGGCTTTTATGGGCCTATGACCTTAAATCGTAGGATCGGTCTATAATGCAGCTATATCCAAATCTGGACCGATCTAAGCCAAATTGACGAAGGATGTCGAAGGGCCTAACACAACTCACTGTCCCAAATTTCAGCAAAATCGGATAGTAAATGTGGCTTTTATTGGCCTAAGACCCTAAATCAGTGGATCGGTCTATATGGCAGCTATATTCTAATCTGTACCGGACCTGACACAACTCACTGTCTTAAATTTCAATAAAATCAGATAATAAACGGGGCTTTAATGGGCCTAAGACCGTAAATTGGAGGATCGGTCTATATGGCAGCTATATCCAAATCTAGACCGATCTGAGCCAAATTGACGAAGAATGTCAAAGGGTCTAACGCAACTTACTGTCCCAAATTTCAGCAAAATCGGATAGTAAATGTGGCTTTTATTGGCCTAAGACCCTAAATCGGAGGATCGGTCTATATGGGGGCTATATCAAGATATAGTCCGATATAGCCCATCTTCGAACTTAACCTGCTTATGGACAAAAAAAAGAATCTGTGCAAAGTTTCAGCTCAATATCTCTATTTTTGAAGACTGTAGCGTTATTACAACAGACAGATGGACAGACAGGACAGGGTATAAAAATTGTGCCTGGTACGGTCCAAATCGGTCTATAACCTGATATAGCTCCCATATAAACCGATCTCTCGACCGCAAATTTTTGTCCGATTTAGCTGAAGGTTTCCATGTAGTGTTCTGTTATGACTTCCAACAACTGTGCCAAATACGGTCCAAATCAATCTATAACCTAAAAGCTCCCATGTAAACTGGTCTCTCGATCATCCTTGTTCGGTTCCTAGAAGCTTTAATTTTTGCTTGTTCGACAGAAGTTTGGTATGTAAAATAAAGTATGTCCTTCATCTAAATTTTTATCACTTTTTACACAATCCATGGTGGT
>NC_081552.1:55880278-55978287 GCF_963082655.1 Stomoxys calcitrans | reverse complement strand
AATAACAAGTAAAAGCGTGTTAAGTTTGGCCGGGCCGAATCTTATATACCCTCCACCATGGATCGAATTTGTCGAGTTATTTTCCCGGCATCTCTTCTTAGGCAAAAAAGGATAGAAGCAAAGATTTGCTCTGCTATTAGAGCGATATCAAGAAATGGTCCGGTTTGGACACAATTAAATTATATGTTGGAGACCTGTGTAAAATGTCAGCCAATTCGAATAAGAATTACGCCCTTTGGGGGCTCAAGAAGTAAAATAGAGAGATCGATTCATATGGGAGCTGTATCGGGCTAAAGACCGATTCAGATCATAATGAACACGTATGTTGGTGGTCATAAGAGGATCCGTCGTACAAAATTTCAAGCATATTGGATAATAATTGTGCTCACTAGAGGCCCAAGAAGTCAAGATCCGAGATCGGTTTATATGGCAGCTATATCAAGTTATGAACCGATTTCAACCATATTTGGCACAGTTGTTGGATATCATAACAAAACCCGCCGTGCAAAATTTCAATCGGATAAGAATTGGGCACTCCAGAGGCTCAAGAATTCAAGACCCAAGATCGGTTTATATGGCAGCTGTATCAGATGATGGACCGATATGGCCCATTTACAACACCAACCGACCTACACTAACAAGAAGTATTTGTGCAAAATTTCAAGCGGCTAGCTTTACTCCTTCGGAAGTTAGCGTGCTTTCGACAGACGGACGGACGGACAGACGGACGGACATGGCTAGATCGACATAAAATGTCACGACGATCAAGAATAAGTATAAGTACAATATATATGTACTTTATGGGGTCTCAGACAAATATTTCGAGTAGTTACAAACAGAATGACGAAATTAGTATACCCCCCATCCTATGGTGGAGGGTATAAAAATATATACAAAATAAATTTAGTTGAAGGGCATAATTTTATTCTATACATACCAAACTTCTGTCAAACCAGCAAAAATTAAAACGTCTATGAACCGAACAAAGAAGATCAAGAGACCGGTTTACATAGGAGTTATATCAGGTTATGGTTATGATCCGCATTTGTCACAGTTGTTGAAAAACATTAGAAAAATCGACAAATTTTAGCAAAATTCTAACAAAAATGTGGCTTCCAAGGACTCAAGAAATCAAATCGGACGATCGGTTCATATGTGCAATCACAACCGATAGGGCCCATTTGCAATCCACAACGACCTACATCAATAGTAAATACCTGTGCAAAATTTCAAGCGGCTAGAGTACGCATTCGACCGCTACCATGTTTCGACAGGCGGACGATCATGGCTAGATCGATTTAAAATGTCAAGGCGATCAAGAATATATATACTTTATGGAGTCTTAGATCAATATTTCGAGGTCTTACAAAAGGCACGACTATATTAGTATACCCCTATCCTTTGGTGGTGGGTGTAACAACTACCGTACCACATGCATAATTCTATCCAAATATACGCTGGTCTGGATCATATTTGGATCGGATAAGGGGATAATAACTCACTGTTCAAGTTTCAGTGAAATCGGATAATAAATGCAGCTTTTATGGTCTTACGACTCTTGATCGCTCTCTATGTCTGCTATATCGGTCTATATGGCAGCTATTTGCAAATATGCTCCGATATGGGCTATAGTCGGTTTTAATATCCGGGTCCCTAGTACATTTTTCAGTTTGAAATTTCAGCTAAATCGGACAAAAAAATACGCCTCTTACGGGCTCAAGACCCTAATTCGCTAGATCGGTCTATATGGCTGCTTCATCCAAATATGGTCCGATTTGGCCCATTCAAGAACTTAATCTGCGTATAGAACTTAATATCTCAATTCTTAGGACTGTAGCGTGATTACAACTGACAAACGGACGGACGGACAGACGCACGGACTTCGGTAAATCGCCGTAGAATTTAATGACGATCCTTTCTTTTATCCTTTTTTTATACCCTCCACCATAAGATGGGGGGTATACTAATTTCGTCATTCTGTTTGTAACTACTCGAAATATTCGTCTGAGATCCCATAAAGTATATATATTCTTGATCGTCGTGAAATTTTATGTCGATCTAGCCATGTCCGTCCGTCTGTCCGTCCGTCCGTCCGTCCGTCCGTCTGTCGAAAGCACGCTAACTTCCGAAGGAGTAAAGCTAGCCGCTTGAATTTTTGCACGAATACTTCTTACTAGTGTAGGTCAGTTGGTATTGTAAATGGGCCATATCGGTCCATGTTTTGATATAGCTGCCATATAAACCGATCTTGGGTCTTGACTTCTTGAGCCTCTAGAGTGCGCATTTCTTATCCGATTGGGATGAAATTTTGCACGACGTGTTTTGTTATTATATCCAACAACTGTGCCAATTATAATCCAAATCGGTTCATAACCTGATATAGCTGCCATATAAACCGATCTTGGGTCTTGACTTCTTCAGCCTCTAGCGTGCGCAATTCTTATCCGATTGGAATGAAATTTTGCACGGCGTGTTTCGTTATTATATCCAACAGCTGTGGTTCAATCGGTCCATAACCTGCTATAGCTGCCATATCAACCGATCTGGGGTCTTGACTTCTTGAGCCTCAAGAGTGCGCAATTCTTATCCGATTGGAATGAAATTTTTGCAAGACGTGTTTTGTTACGATATCCAACAGCCAAGTATGGTTCAAATCGGTCCATAACCTTCTATAGCTGTCATAATAACCGATCTTGGGTCTTGACTTCTTGAGCCTCTAGAGGGCGCAATTCTTATCCAATTTGAATGAATTTTGGCACATAGTATTTTGTTATGATATCCAACAACTGTACCAAATATGGTTCAAATCGGTTCATAGCCTGATATAGCTGTCATATAAACAGATCTGGATACTTGACTTCTTGAGCATCTAGAGGGCGCAATTCCTATCCGATTTGGCTGAAATTTCGCAAGACGTTTTTTATTGTTACTTTCAACAATTATGTCAAATAAAGTACAAGTCGGTTCATAACCTGATATAGCTGCCATATAAACCGATATGGGATCTTGACTTCTTGAGCCTCTAGAGATCGCAATTATTATCCGATTTGCCTGAAATTTTGTACGACGGATTCTTTCATGACCATTAACATACGAGTTTATTATGGTCTGAATCGGTCCATAGCCCCATACAGCTCCCATATAAATCGATCTCTCTATTTTACTTTTTGAGCTCACAAAGAGCGCAATTCTTATTCGAATTGGCTGACATTTTACACAGGTCTCCAACATATAATTTGATTGTGGTCCAAACCGGACCCTATCTTGATATCGCTCTAATAGCAGAGCAAATCTTTTCTTATATCCTTTTTTTTTTGCCTAAGAAGAGATGCCGGGAAAAGAAGTCGACAAATGCGATCCATGGTGGAGAGTATATAAGATTCGGCCCGGCCGAACTTAGCACGCTTTTACTTGTTTTGCCTAAGAAGAGATGCCGGGAAAAAAACTCGACAAATGCGATCCATGGTGGAGGGCATATAAGATTCGGCCCGGCCGAACTTAGCACGCTTTTACTTGTTCTATTTGTTTGTCTTAGAAATAAAAATCCGAAATTTTTCTTTTATACACTACACCACAACTATGGTACAGGGTAACTTTGTGCATTTGTTTTCAACGCTTAGAAAGAGAAGAGCTAGACCCATTGATAAATATACCGATCGGCTTAGAATCACTTCCTGATTCGATTAAGCTATGTCCGTCAAGAAGTCTGTCTATATATTCTTGTGATTAAGTTACAGGTCGCATTTATTGTCAGATTGTGGTGAAATTTCGTTGAGTTTGAACAAAATCGGTTCAGATTTATATATAGCTTCCACATATATATTTCATGCGATATGGATCGGACCACAATTTTAGTCTGATATTTACAAAATTTGGTATGCGATGTTAAATTTGACGTCTTTTTATGTGTGCAAAATTTCGTCAAAATCGGTCGAAATCCCGTTTGATCCTTTAAGGCTGTAGAAGACACAATTTTAGTCCGATCTTAACAAGATGCAGTACGAGGTGTTTTATTTGACGTTCCCAGATATGTATTTCATCCAAAATAGACTTTAGCCTGTAGATGCCAGAATTTTTGTCCTATTTTGTATGAGACGTTTTATTTGACATAGCAATAGGTGCGCAAGATTTCATTAAAATCGGTCCTGATTTTAATATAGCTCCAATGTGCATATTTCATTCGATATGGACTCTTAGGGCAGTACAAGCCACAATTTTGGTTTCATCCCTACAATATTGGGCGTGAGATAGCCTTTTTTACGTCCCTGTATCCGTGCAAAATTTCATTAAAATTGGCACAGGTTTATATTAGTTCTAATATTTTGCCTTTACTTACTGGTATTAAATAAGATCTTCATATACCGTGTTTGTACAAAAGAAAATCGCTGTTTCCCTTGAATTTGTTTGATTTTTAAGATTACAGCAACTATGTGCCTAAAATCATAAATCATTTCCTTTGAAAATAAAATCTCTCTAAACTCCACCGTCGTTCAGAATTTCCCCAAGGCTCTCTTTACGTTAGATAATAGAGGCAAAAGTTCTAAAAACTTTTCACAGTAATATTGTCAAGCATTTATGTGGCAGTACTTCCGTCACTGCGATTTTTGTCGCCGTGAAAATTGTTTACAAAAATAACATAAATTTAAGTGAAACTATTGTCCTGTCATCATTGTGCAAATCACTTGCCATATCCTTGATGGCAATGGCCAATACTTGTCTGTCTTGCGGCAATTTAGGCAATTTTCAAAATTTAAATATTCATCACAATATGCCGTTGTGCGCACGCAAAATTATTTGCATGATAATGGAAAAGTTCTTTTTGGGGGAGTGAGAGTGCTGAACAAGGACGTACCCAACAGCAGCCATAAGCAGTTACAAAAAAAAACCTAAGTGCTTCATTTTGGGGAAGAGGAATGGATGACTTCAACAACAATTCGGCAAACAATGGGAATGCAAATTATAATTTCAATGAAATCCATTTGCATTTACTAGGAACTCGTTCACTTTTAGTGCTGGGGTAGGTGGGTAGCGTATACATAACATTACTTCCAAATAATGAGTTAATATAAATCATACGTCAGGTGGGCCATACAAATTTAGACAAAAGAATGCAGAACCAATAAAAGCGACAAAAGACACGGTAGTACTGATAGTCAAACAAGTAAAAATACCCGGGTATTTACCCAATTTACCGGGTAACTACCTTTTGGGTATTTACCCATTGCCCGTTTTTATACCCACCACCGACGGATGGGGGTATATTCATTTTGTCATTCCGTTTGCAACACATCGAAATATCCATTTCCGACCCTATAAAGTATATATATTCTTGATCAGCGTAAAAATCTAAGACGATCTAGCCATGTCCGTCCGTCTGTCCGTCTGTCCGTCTGTCTGTTGAAATCACGCTACAGTCTTTAAAAATAGAGATATTGAGCTGAAATTTTGCACAGATTCTTTTTTTGTCCATAAGCAGGTTAAGTTCGAAGATGGGCTATATCGGACTATATCTTGATATAGCCCCCATATAGACCGATCCGCCGATTTAGGGTCTTAGGCCCATAAAAGCCACATTTATTATCCGATTTTGTTGAAATTTGGGACAGTGAATTGTGTAAGGCCCATCGACAACCTTCGTTAATTTGGCTCAGATCGGTCCAGATTTGGATATAGCTGCCATATAGATCGATCCTCCGATTTATGGTGTAAGGTCCATAAAAGCCACATTCATTATCCGATTTTGCTGAAATTTGGGACAGTGAGTTGTGTTGGGCCCTTTGACATATTTCTTCAATTTGGGTCAGATCGGTTCAAATTTGGATATAGCTGCCATATAGACCGATTTCTTGGTTTCTGGTTTTGGGCCCATAAAATGCTCATTTATTGCCCGATGTCCCCGAAATTTGGAACAGTGAATTAAGTTAATCCCCTTGACATACTTCTGCAACATCGCACAGATCGGTCCAGATTTGGATATAGCTGCCATATAGACCGATATCTAGGTTTTAGGTTTTGGGGCCATAAAAGACGCATTTATTGTCCGATGTCTCTGAAATTTGAGACAGTGAGTTTGGTTAGGCTCTTCTACGACCTTCTTCAATTTTGCCCAGATCGGTCCAGATTTGAATATGGCTGCCATATAGACCGATCTCTGGATTTAAGGTTTAGGGCCCATAAAAGAGGCATTTATTGTCCGATTTCGCCGAAATTTGGGACAGTGCTTAGTGTAAGGCTCTTCGACATGTTTATGCAACTTGGCCCAAATCGGTCCAGATTTGGATATAGCTGCAATGTAGAACGATATCTCGATTTAAAGTCTTGGCCCCATAAAAGGCGCATTTATAATCCGATTTCACTGAAATTTGACACAGTGCCTTATGTTCGGCTTTTCGACATCCGTGTCGTATATAGTTCAGATCGGTATGAGGTATATGAGTATATGGTATGAAATTTTCACCGAATTTTGATGAAAGGTTTACATATATACCCGAGGTGGTGGGTATCCAAAGTTCGGCCCGGCCGAACTTAACGCCTTTTTACTTGTTATCTATTGGTTATTTGTATTTCATCCGTATGTTCGTACGCTTTCCTCTTTAACCTCTTCTTGGACTTTCTGTTCTCTTTTTTATACCCACCACCGACGGATGGGGGTATATTCATTTTGTCATTCCGTTTGCAACACATCGAAATATCCATTTCCGACCCTATAAAGTATATATATTCCTGATCACCGTAAAAATCTAAGACGATCTAGACATGTCCGTCCGTCTGTCTGTTGAAATCACGCTACAGTCTTCAAAAATAGAGATATTGAGCTGAAATTTTGCACAGATTTTTTTTTTTGTCCATAAGCAGGTTAAGTTCGAAGATGGGCTATATTGGACTATATCTTGATATAGCCCCCATATAGACCGATCCGCCGATTTAGGGTCTTAGGCCAATAAAAGCCACATTTATTATCCGATTTTGCTGAAATTTGGGACAGTGAGTTGTGTTAGGCCATTCGACATTCTCCGTCAATTTGGCTCAGATCGGTTCAGATTTGGATATAGCTGTCATATAGACCGATCCACCGATTAAGGGTCTTAGGCCCATAAAAGCCACATTTATTATCTGATTTTGCTGAAATTTAGAAAAGTAAGTTGTCTTAGGCCCTTCGATATTCTCCGTCCATATGGCTCAGATCGGTTCAGATTTGGATATAGCTGTCATATAGACCGATCCTCCGATTAAGGGTCTTAGGCCCATAAAAGCCACATTTATTATCCTATTTTGCTGATATTTAGAAAAGTAAGTTGTCTTAGGCCCTTCGATATTGTAATGTCCAAAAGGGGTTCGGATTGTGGTCACAAAGACGATATAAGATTTCTACTACCCAGAAGGTCGCTAAAACTCGCCTTTCGACAAAATAGATTGTGGTGGAAGATGTTGACTTAATTTCCAATTATAATTCTATGCAAACAAAGAGGACTGGGAGCCATTAAAAAGGGCTAGCAAGACAGTCGGGTGGGGGGGTTCGGACCTCCTTTATTCACCTGATTTCCACAATCTCGGACACAAACAAAATATTATTTTAGACTCCCAGTAAACAAAAGCACTATGGATCTAGACTTTGAAAACTTAATGGACCAAACCAAATCAGAATGAAATTCCCCCATTAATTTGGTATTGTAATCTATAGTAAAGAAACATAGGCGACAAGCTAGTTCGATTCCCTGATGTTCTGGGAACCATGGCCTCCAAACCCTACCCTACCATGGCACCAGCGGCCTTAACAATTGCCAGTGCCCCAAACGCAATATCTACTCCATCTCTATATCACTACCAAGGAAAGGTAAAAGAATTTAGAAAGCCATTTCAGATTATATATCTATATTTAAGAAAATTCATGAAGATGATGCCATATAAGCCAAAATCTTAATAACTAGTATTATATAAATAAAATATGAAATATTTGGAACGAACAACCAAAAGTTTATAATTCCAGTTCATATTTAACGATCTAAGGGTTAATCTCGTAATATTTAATTTAATCGGATAATTATTCAAACGCGTTCAAATTCTAAATATGTCAGCTCAGGGAAAACTCAACGGTCAAAAAAAATATATATATTTATATATTTATGCAAGCATGCAAACTGAGACGAAATAGTTCAAAAGGAAGGAAATGTAATAATTAATAGTTCATTGAATTTTCCTTGACATGACCCAAAATTGATTTCTTTTAAGTTTATAATTATAATGGACTAAAATTAACTCTTTACTACATTAACCTTTCATATGCAAAATTTAAATGAAAATTGATTTTTTTAACTCACTTTTGTTTTTAAGCCTTTTGGCTTTACTTTTTAACCATTTCCATTAGCCAGGTTAGCACGATGATCGCCGAGGCCTCGATGAGCATTTTACGCTGGACGTGGATTCTATTGGGCTTTTAGCTGTTTAGGAATGAGATAGGATGATAAACTTTGCATATGATAATAATTACACTTATCTGCTAATTTAATTTAATTAAAAATTATTCATCCTGGCCGGCTCGGGAATTGAACCGGAGACCTTAGATAACTGATGCGGTAAGTAGGTATCTGCTAGCTCACTCAGCCACTAGCCAGATACAATTGAGGGCGTCTTGTTGATGACGTTATTCGTGTGTGGAGTCTGTTATGAGGAGATGATTAAGCTGGGCTCCACGTTCCCATGCGTCTATTTATAGACTTAGCTCTGTCGTGTGTGGGTGTTGTAGTTGGGTGAGCAAGAGGGGTTATGTCGATGAGTTGGCGCTGCTAATAAATGGGTGGCGGCAGTTCGCTGTCGACTTAGATAATAATGACCACAATTAAATAATGTCTTCAAAAAGGGGTAAGTCAGCACTTTATAGGCAAGGACAGCTTTGTATGGAACTTTCGTAATTTCTCCTCGAATTATGGTAAGTGTTTAGTCAAGCAACCAGACTGGCTGTAGTACCTCAAGCAATAGAAAACTACTCCGCTCCTTCAGGCCCCTTGGCTGAATTTTTTCACCAAAAGGTTTGCCCTTAACTCATGAAATTCTCACCAAACTCTAGCAAGGAGGTGGATCCACACGTTAACTCGCAACAAGGCCTATGATTTACCAGGATAAGACCTAGTATCACGGTTGGTTTTCGTCTTTTTTCTTGGGATTTCCCCCAAATTGCGAACAAGTTAAGAAAAAACTCCACCACAAATTCGAAGGAGTCAATATGGATTCCCTTATAACGACACTATAAGGGAATGATGGCAATTGCACCTAAATAAAACCCTTGATCAAAATAAAACTTCATTGGTTACCACGTATAAAATTCGTTACCTTTAGGGTTTGATACAAGATTCACTTTTATATCTCCTTAAATAAGGACTCCACTGCTTTAAAAGGCTCTGTTTGGCTGTCTGTACGCCTTTTCGACAATTTAGAAAAAAAAAAAAATACTTCACTTAAAAACTTTACCACAGGAGCGATGTGATTTAGATGATGTTCAAGATGGAAAGAATTAATAAAACTCGAAGTCTTGACACCATAACTGAAGCCAATGGAAAAAAGAAACTGACTCCAACCAAAAAAAACTTGACGAAAATGAGAGATACTGGAAGATCCAGTGCATAAACCGTTAAAAGAATCCGATTGGCTAATTAAATCCATGAACATCCATCGGGAGCCCAAACAAGTTCACCTTGAACAAGTCTAGCATATTACTTAAAAGCAACAAATATGCCAACGGTTGTTCATGGTCGATCTCTTTTCCGCACATAAAACAATTCCTTTTCATTAAACCATTTGTCTGTCGACGAACAGAAAAAAAAACTCGAGAAAGGGAAAAATCCAGAAAAATAATGGCCTTAACTGGGCTCGAACCTGAGTCCACTGGCTGGTAGTCCGCCGCAATCCCCACTGACCCATCGCCAGCCTGGCTTAAACGACAGCTATAATAGAGTTTCATCACTTGACACCTACACTTGGGAATGCATTCACGTAGATACATCTCAATAGACATGAGATAAGAGCAAAAAAAAACAATTGTGTATAAGAGTTAGAATGATTACTAAAGCAGAACTTCCTTACCCAGCAAACATTCCTACACCAATGTAAGTAAGTCTCCACTGATTGTAGATCACGATATTCGAAACAATATTGGACAATCGTCCAGCACAAACCGGGTAATCTCGATCGTATCGGTCAGGAGATTACCAGGAATTATACTTAAGGACGCATATCTTTCGCGTGATACGTTCCGCTTGAATTACCATCTACATCTTGTAACACATAGTAATTAGTCCCCAGTTTGGATTTCACTACCGCCTTTACAAATACCGGTGCGAACTTCGCACTGTACTGCTTCTCTGCACTGCTCTGTGAAAAGTTCCTGCGGAAAACGGTTTGCCCTACAGAATAGGAAACAGGACGAGTTCTCAAGTTGTACCGATCTCGATTAGTGGCATGAGCCTTCGAAATATTCTCTCGCAAGTCTTTCCTCAGCAAAGCCAGCTGATCTTCCCTCTTCAATGTAGAATGAGATTCATCTAACATATGGACATTACGCAGTAATCGATAAGAATCGCCATGGGTCACCATATCGAAGCCAAAGGTGGCAAAATAAGGAGAGCATTTGATGGTGTGATGAACAGAGTTGCGTAACGCACAACTTATGGAACTAAGGTGTTCATCCCACATTTTATGATCCTTCTTCAAAAATGCTCTGATTCCTGCAATCATAGACCTATTCACCCGTTCAGATGCATTGGCCTGAGGGGAATAAAGAGCCGTGTAGGTATGCTGAATGCCCAATTTAGTCAAAAATGCATTAAAGTCATTTGACCTAAACTGCGAACCATTATCGCTAACGATAACTTCGGGTACTCCATAGACATGGAATATGTCTGACAAAAGAAATTTTCCAATGACCTGCGCCGTGAACTTTTTCATTGGGCATAACCAATGAAACTTGGTCAAATGATCAAGTACTATTAAGAGCCCAATGTGGCCGCCTTTCGATCTTGGATAGGGGCCCAAGATATCGATATAAAATCGCTGAAAAGGTCGCGTCGTAATAACTTGTTTCCCCATTTCCGGTCGTAAAACAAAATTGGGGTGTTTCGTCCCTTTACAGATCTCGCACTTGCGAACAAAGTCCCTAGTATCGGAAACCATCCCTGGCCAATAAAAGTTCCGTCGTATAAGGTCGAGAGTCTTTGACATTCCTCCGTGTGCGGTAATAGCCGAGTCATGAAAACGTGATATGAGGGAATCTCTCAGATTCCGTGGAACCCAGAGCTTCCAGGAATTGGCCTCTTGATCCTCATTTCCGCTATAAAACTCAGTACGAATATAAACGTATCTATCCAAAACCCTCAGATCCGGGTATGCAGATTGGTCGTTGCCTATGCGGTCCCTCAATTCTCTGTAATCCTCGTCATCAAAACATCTCGAGTTCAAATCTATTTCGGGGTCCGACAGATCCAGGCCAGATATCTCATCAAAGTCCCTCCTGGATAAAGAGTCTGGAACGACATGGTCCCTTCCCTTACGGTGGCTAACAGAGAATTTGAATGCCTGCAATTTAAACACCCACCTAGCAAGCCTTCCTGACAAGTCCGGTTGACCCATTAACCAGACTAATGACGAGTGGTCGGTGACGATTTCGAACTCCTGCATCTCGAGGTAACATCGGAATCGCTTCACCGCCTCTACGGCAGCCAGACATTCCTTCTCCGTTACGCTATAGTTCCTTTGGGCAGTGTTTAGTTTTTTGGACATGTAGGCGACGGGTCGCTCTGATCCATTTTCGTCCAGTTGAACTAAAACTGCCCCTATACCGTAATCGGAGGCGTCACAATGCACAAAAAACTTCTTCGAGAAGTCAGGGTTTATGAGGACGGGCGCGGTAGTAAGGCGTTTCTTGACCAATTCAAAGGCTTCATCGGCCTCCGGGGTCCAATGGAATTTCCTTTTCGAAGACAGTGTCTCCGTTATAGGAAAGGTCAACGACGAAAAATTTTTAATGAACCGCCTATACCACCCTGCCAATCCTAAGAAACCACGCACTTGTCTGATGCTCCTAGGGGCGGGCCATCTCGTTATCGCATCTATCTTCTCGGGATCAGTTCTGATTCCACCATTTCCGATCATATACCCAAGGTATTTCACCTCTGTAACACAGAAGTGGCTTTTATCGACATTCAATGTCAGATTAGCTCTTCTAAATTCCTCTGCAATTCGGACCAACGCAGAAATATGGCTAGGAAAATCCTTGGAAACAATTATCAAGTCGTCCAAGTAACCAAAGACGCAGTGTCTTAGTTCCGGCGGAATCAACTGGTCCATAAGACGGCACATCGTCTGCGGTGCCGTGCATAGACCGAAAGGCATTACGACAAACTGGTATAAAGGACGCCCAGGTACATTAAAAGCCGTCAACGGCTTAGCCTCATCGCTTAACGCAATCTGCCAGTAGGCGTCCTTTAAGTCCAGCTTGGAAATAATGTTGGCCCTTGGCAACCGCGAAAAAATTCCCTCCATCGAAGGCAGAGGATATGCGTCCTTTTTCGTCACCTGGTTCACCTTGCGAGCATCCAAGCACAAGCGCACCTTATTAGGTTTCACCACGAGTCGCATGGGCGAACTCCATGGTGAAGATGAAGGCTCGATCACGCCCAGCGCTAACATTCGGTCAATCTCCTGGTACATCAGCTTCTCCACAGCGGGAGAAACCGGATAATAGCGCTGTTTAATCGGCCTTGAGCTGCCCACATCAATATCATGTGTCAATAATGTCGTCCTACCAAGACCCTGTTTGTGGAAATCCGGGAACAATGCAATTATAGTCCGCAACTGTTGACTTTGCTCTGGGGTTAATGGATATCTGTTCTCTAAAGTCCCAACAGACTCAGACCCCTGAACAGGTGAAATCTTCTCTACACCACTGACTCGTAAAAACCTATTCGTGTGTGGAAAATCACTAGGGGCAACAATAAGAGCCGAATCGAAAACATCCGATGCTAGTCCAAAAGCCTTCCAAAAATCGACGCCTAAGATCAGCCTTTGGGTGATAGAAGGGACGATCAATACCTTCAAACTCCTAGTTTGATTCCGAAAAACAACATCCACCATCAAATACCCATAAGTCCTTTGGAACTTGCCATCCGCCGTTCGCACGAAAGATTTCCCGGGAACATATTGGTCAAACTTCGAAAAGTCATAATCGGCTAAACTAGAGCCTATGCATGTGACATTTGCTCCAGTGTCAAGCAAACCAAATTCTCTAAATTCCAAAAAACGAACCTCTGCATAATACCTTCGGTCATCGGGGTTGTTGACAATAGCGGAAACAATATACTTATTTGAAGCTCTCCTTCTTTTAAAATAATCCCTAAGACGTAAAGTGGATCTCCTCCTCCTCATGGAATTCCGGTCAGAAATCGTATCTACCAAAAATATTTGGTTACGTCTCTGGATATAGTCAAAATATCGCTGGTGGTATGGACGAATTGGATGTAAAAGTCTAGGCCGGTTATCACTTTCAGAAGAATTTCTCCTGAGAATTGAAATTTTAGTTGTCAAATCAGGGTTGTGTGGAATACCTAAGTCAGCACCTAGGGATAATTGGTCTTTGGATTCGGGCGCTGGGAGTTTTTTGAAACAAGCACTTTCTTGGCGGCGCATTTCTCGCATTGGGGCTTATACACCCCCTTTGCCCCACAACCGTAGCAAAAGACTTTCCTCTCTCGAACACAGTCATCCCAAAAATGCCCCACCTCATCACAATTCCAACACTTATAAACTGTAGAGCTGTAGTTGATGGCATCCAGCATCTCACTGGTTGTCGACATATCCAAGTCCCTCTCTTCACAATCAACCTCAGCGACATTCCTACGGGCTGGTAACTGAGGAGTCATAGAAGTCTTTGAGGAAAGGCCTCTTCTAAAATTGTCATCGCTCAGAAGGCTCTCTCGCATTTGTACGAGCTTCCTCAATTGGGCAATGGAATAAATAGGGAAATACAGCAACTCGTGGCGGATGTCCGGACGTAAATTCCGTACCAGGATCTCGACCAGCTCCTCCTCCTCCATTGGATGCTCCAATCTATCCATGATTGAACATATCGAGTCATAGTATGAATCAAAGGATTCACCTGGTCGCATCTTCCTATTCCTGACCTCCTCCTTTCTGTCATATACGGACCGCATATCCTTGTATTGTGACTTCAACGCGCCACAAAATTCAGTCCACTCAATCTGGTCTACCTTCTTGTGGTAGCGCCAGAACCACTCGTGAGCCTTGCCCACTAAAAGAATATTCAGGTTCCTGCATATCATATCGAAATTACCCTCAAAATGCAAAGCTGTAAGAGATCTTATCCGATAGAGAAACTCGTCAACCGTGAGACCATCTTTGGAACCGTCGAACTTTACGTTCCAGTTCTGGATGATAGAAGTCACCTTTTCCGCATTTGGAATAGGCTGAGGACGAAGACTGGCCTGTCTACGATGTGTCCCTTGATCATAATGATTGGGATTTGAATTAGGAACTCTCAAAGAAGAAGGATCCAAACCCAAGGGAGACTGTCCAAGACCAGACTGCTGCACTGGTCCTGAAGATCGTGTAACACTCAAGTTCCGCATCATTCGAGAAAGTCTATCTTCAATCATCTGCCCGATCCGGTCATAATCCACCTCATGTCTGTTATTCACCATTGGCATGGGTGAACCCGAAGGTTCATCCAACTGATTCCGTCCCATACGATCTGAACCCTGGATATCATCACCCGGAGAATCACCATTGGTCATATCAGGCACACCGGAAGCACCAAGGCCCGCGTTAGGAAATAAAGCCCTAGTTATACTTCGCGTACCCATGCGATTTCCTGCCACTCCCCTAGGCTTACCGCGACCTGCCGTCTTTTTCTTGACCGCCCCTGTCGAGTTCACTAATGCCTCAGGCCTCATAGGAAGATCCGTACCATACTTTCTCAAATCTGAAAGCTCACATGATAATTTGCATGCCGGACAGTTCGACGAAGTCGACAAAGTCGTCTCAATACAGACTCTATGAAAAATATGACCACATGTCGAAAGCTTATAGCATTCTTGAACTACAAAATTCATAAACTCCTCACATATAGAACATTTCAGCTCGGTCAGACTAGAATTTACCAAACCTGCCATTGAAGGGTCCTGTCGTGGTGGTGGACTACGAGCCGTCGCCATTACAAATCCGAAATTCGGAAATTTATACAGTTCTGGTTTAAATTCCGTCAACTACCTATCAATGTGTGTCTATTCTAACCAAATATTCGCTTAAAAGTAAAGAAAAAATAATGCCTGACCTCGGAGCCAGATTAAAAACCTGTACAAAAAAACAATATATGAGTTCAATAATATAATAATAACACATTCCTTGTTTCGGTAAGTGATTTCGAGAATGGAGTTGAAAAAAAAAAAAACAATATCTTGTCGTCTAATAAAAAAAAACAGGGCTATGGCGTGAAGTCTCCTTAGGTTCTATAGTAAAAGATAAGCAAACTAGCATACTTCTTAAACGTCACGAACTGTAATTCATGGACTTCAAAACGCCTGCAGCACCTTAAAGTATATCCTATAACCTACAGGATGCCAGAATCCAGCCACATCCTTTACCAAGAATATCAATAAGATCCTTCACCAGATATTATCAGCACCTTTCTATTCACACTAAAAACACACTGAAAGTGATAATAAGTTGATTCTCGGTCATAGGACTCGCAACAAGCAGATCTATGAAAATCCAGAGAGTCTTATTAAGTATTCGAGTGCAGTAAATCATCCAAATAAAACGGTGTCTCCAATACCTCTAAAACAAATGAACTCTAATCGTATAATTTATTTCTGATTAAGCAAATGGGCCTATATTCAGACTTAATAGAATTCCTCTGCCCTATTAAGCAAAATTTATTCTAAAAAGACAAAAACTTCGGCCCCACGTTGGGGCGCCATTTATTTATGTGATGTCCAAAAGGGGTTCGGATTGTGGTCACAAAGACGATATAAGATTTCTACTACCCAGAAGGTCGCTAAAACTCGCCTTTCGACAAAATAGATTGTGGTGGAAGATGTTGACTTAATTTCCAATTATAATTCTATGCAAACAAAGAGGACTGGGAGCCATTAAAAAGGGCTAGCAAGACAGTCGGGTGGGGGGGTTCGGACCTCCTTTATTCACCTGATTTCCACAATCTCGGACACAAACAAAATATTATTTTAGACTCCCAGTAAACAAAAGCACTATGGATCTAGACTTTGAAAACTTAATGGACCAAACCAAATCAGAATGAAATTCCCCCATTAATTTGGTATTGTAATCTATAGTAAAGAAACATAGGCGACAAGCTAGTTCGATTCCCTGATGTTCTGGGAACCATGGCCTCCAAACCCTACCCTACCATGGCACCAGCGGCCTTAACAATTGCCAGTGCCCCAAACGCAATATCTACTCCATCTCTATATCACTACCAAGGAAAGGTAAAAGAATTTAGAAAGCCATTTCAGATTATATATCTATATTTAAGAAAATTCATGAAGATGATGCCATATAAGCCAAAATCTTAATAACTAGTATTATATAAATAAAATATGAAATATTTGGAACGAACAACCAAAAGTTTATAATTCCAGTTCATATTTAACGATCTAAGGGTTAATCTCGTAATATTTAATTTAATCGGATAATTATTCAAACGCGTTCAAATTCTAAATATGTCAGCTCAGGGAAAACTCAACGGTCAAAAAAAATATATATATTTATATATTTATGCAAGCATGCAAACTGAGACGAAATAGTTCAAAAGGAAGGAAATGTAATAATTAATAGTTCATTGAATTTTCCTTGACATGACCCAAAATTGATTTCTTTTAAGTTTATAATTATAATGGACTAAAATTAACTCTTTACTACATTAACCTTTCATATGCAAAATTTAAATGAAAATTGATTTTTTTAACTCACTTTTGTTTTTAAGCCTTTTGGCTTTACTTTTTAACCATTTCCATTAGCCAGGTTAGCACGATGATCGCCGAGGCCTCGATGAGCATTTTACGCTGGACGTGGATTCTATTGGGCTTTTAGCTGTTTAGGAATGAGATAGGATGATAAACTTTGCATATGATAATAATTACACTTATCTGCTAATTTAATTTAATTAAAAATTATTCATCCTGGCCGGCTCGGGAATTGAACCGGAGACCTTAGATAACTGATGCGGTAAGTAGGTATCTGCTAGCTCACTCAGCCACTAGCCAGATACAATTGAGGGCGTCTTGTTGATGACGTTATTCGTGTGTGGAGTCTGTTATGCGGAGATGATTAAGCTGGGCTCCACGTTCCCATGCGTCTATTTATAGACTTAGCTCTGTCGTGTGTGGGTGTTGTAGTTGGGTGAGCAAGAGGGGTTATGTCGATGAGTTGGCGCTGCTAATAAATGGGTGGCGGCAGTTCGCTGTCGACTTAGATAATAATGACCACAATTAAATAATGTCTTCAAAAAGGGGTAAGTCAGCACTTTATAGGCAAGGACAGCTTTGTATGGAACTTTCGTAATTTCTCCTCGAATTATGGTAAGTGTTTAGTCAAGCAACCAGACTGGCTGTAGTACCTCAAGCAATAGAAAACTACTCCGCTCCTTCAGGCCCCTTGGCTGAATTTTTTCACCAAAAGGTTTGCCCTTAACTCATGAAATTCTCACCAAACTCTAGCAAGGAGGTGGATCCACACGTTAACTCGCAACAAGGCCTATGATTTACCAGGATAAGACCTAGTATCACGGTTGGTTTTCGTCTTTTTTCTTGGGATTTCCCCCAAATTGCGAACAAGTTAAGAAAAAACTCCACCACAAATTCGAAGGAGTCAATATGGATTCCCTTATAACGACACTATAAGGGAATGATGGCAATTGCACCTAAATAAAACCCTTGATCAAAATAAAACTTCATTGGTTACCACGTATAAAATTCGTTACCTTTAGGGTTTGATACAAGATTCACTTTTATATCTCCTTAAATAAGGACTCCACTGCTTTAAAAGGCTCTGTTTGGCTGTCTGTACGCCTTTTCGACAATTTAGAAAAAAAAAAAAATACTTCACTTAAAAACTTTACCACAGGAGCGATGTGATTTAGATGATGTTCAAGATGGAAAGAATTAATAAAACTCGAAGTCTTGACACCATAACTGAAGCCAATGGAAAAAAGAAACTGACTCCAACCAAAAAAAACTTGACGAAAATGAGAGATACTGGAAGATCCAGTGCATAAACCGTTAAAAGAATCCGATTGGCTAATTAAATCCATGAACATCCATCGGGAGCCCAAACAAGTTCACCTTGAACAAGTCTAGCATATTACTTAAAAGCAACAAATATGCCAACGGTTGTTCATGGTCGATCTCTTTTCCGCACATAAAACAATTCCTTTTCATTAAACCATTTGTCTGTCGACGAACAGAAAAAAAAACTCGAGAAAGGGAAAAATCCAGAAAAATAATGGCCTTAACTGGGCTCGAACCTGAGTCCACTGGCTGGTAGTCCGCCGCAATCCCCACTGACCCATCGCCAGCCTGGCTTAAACGACAGCTATAATAGAGTTTCATCACTTGACACCTACACTTGGGAATGCATTCACGTAGATACATCTCAATAGACATGAGATAAGAGCAAAAAAAAACAATTGTGTATAAGAGTTAGAATGATTACTAAAGCAGAACTTCCTTACCCAGCAAACATTCCTACACCAATGTAAGTAAGTCTCCACTGATTGTAGATCACGATATTCGAAACAATATTGGACAATCGTCCAGCACAATATCCTCCGTCCATATGGCCCATATCGGTTCAGATTTGGATATAGCTGCCATATAGACCGATCCTCCGATTTAGGGTCATAGGCCCATAAAAGCCACATTTATTATCCAAATTTGCTGAAATTTGGGACAGTATGTTGTCTTAGGCCTCTCGACATCCTCCGTCAATATGGCTGAGATCGCTTCAGATTTGGATATAGCTGCCATATAGACCGATCCTCCGATTTAGGGTCACAGGCCCATAAAAAGCTACATTTATTATCCGATTTTGCTGAAATTTGGGACAGTACGTTGTCTTAAGCCCCTCGATATTTTCCTTTAATATGGCTTAGATCGGTTCAGATTGGCGTATAGCTGTCATATAGACCGATCCTTCAATTTAGGATCTTAGGCCCATAACAGCCACATTTATTATCCAATTTTGCGGAAATTTGGCACAGTGAGTTGTGTTACCCCCTTCAACATCCTCCGTCAATTTGGCTCAGATCTGCACTGAAATTTGACACACTGGCTTATGTTATGCTTTCGACATCCGTGTCGTATATAGTTCAAATCGGTTTATTTTTAGATATAGCTACTAAAAAGACCAATATTTTGTTATATACAATTGAACAATAACTTTTACTTATTAGTATTTGGTCCAAATCGGAGCATATATTGATATAGCTTTATATATATATAGGTATGAGTTTTGCACCGGATTTTGACGAAAGATGGTTTCCATATATATCCGAGGTGGTGGGAATCCAAAGTTCGGCCCGGCCGAACTTAACGCCTTTTTACTTGTTTAGTAAATGGTTTGAAAATATTTGTCTCAAAATTGATTCCAGGCAAACTGTTCTTGACAGAAGTTGTGTTTCGGCAGAATTTCCAAATTCCACTTTTCTAATTGTGAAAGAGTTTTTGAGATACGTTAAGATTATGAATATTAAATAACTTGAAATATCAGAGGTACTTGCGCCTGAAAGACTGTCTTGCTATTTTTATTTTTGAACAGATATCGGATCCAAGGATAAGGTCTATTTAATCAGATTTGTTGAAACAAGGGTCTACTAAGCTGTCCACGCTTATGTTAGGTAAAGAAATATTCTCAGAAATTGGATTCGATACGTAGGACGACAAAGTCGATAGAACAATGCCGTGCAATACAGCACAAATTCACTTTGTCGTGCTTTCAATTCAAGCTCAATAGTGAATTTCGAAAGATTTTGGCCAACATCTCCTATGCCAATCAGCTTGCAGTGCGACCTGGTTTTCTTCAATCCTAATTGCTGAATTGTCTGCTCAGATATAAGACTTCCCTGTGATCCAGGGTCAAATAGAGCCCTAAGCTCGAATTCGACTTTTCAGTGACGACAAAAAGTCGAATGGTGTAAAGCAGGGCCGATGAAAAGAGCTGCGCACTATGTGTGGTGACTTAGGCAGTAGAAGCTGGAGCCAAAGGCTCATCGGGATGGAGCACAGTATGGTGAGGTGCCTTGCACGTTATGCAACGAAAGATAGAATTTCAATTGCTGTGACCATGGCCATACACAAGGCAATTGCGGCTGAATTGCTCCTCAGATAAGAATTAGTCTTTGTCGGCTAAAGGTGAGGCAAGAGCATGTTTTTGTCGCAAAAAGTACAGTTAGGTAGTTATGTGTGGATTAGAAACCCTCGCCGAATGACGAGAATTTTTCCTCGTATGAGGAGAATTATTGAATTTTTGGCCAGGTCGAGAAGAGTTAGTTTTAGATGGGGTAGGAATTTCATTATTTAAAGACTCGAGGGTACTGTAAGTCTTTTCTGGGAAAGAAAACAATTCAGAAAGTAAATGGGTATCCGTTTAGGATTTAAGCGATAGTTCCCAATCACGACGTGACGGCAAATCTAACTTTTGCACAAGAAGATGTATCAGAATAGGGCCCCATGTTGCAGTATTCACACCCAAAATCTGCAAAGTTGCAATACACTCCTGGGCAGAATCTAATAAAGACTTCACAGACTGAAACCCTCCATCAGACTTCAGTATTTTAAAAAGATTGGCATCAAGTTACCAACAATCGTTCGTTTATTGTGGTATCTAGATTCCAAGATTCTTCAAGCTGAATCATAACTAGCCTCAATGGCTGAAATAAACCTAACCAAATTTGCAGCCTCGCCCTCTACCGTGCTTCGAAGGTAATAAAACTTTTGAATTTTCGTTAGTGCCACGTTCTGGTGAACTAAGGAGAGATATATGTCGCGGAACGGAACCCACCCCATATATTCTCCGAAGAATTTGGGAAGTGATATTTTTGGCAGCTTAGAATCTGAACTAATGGTCGTATCAGACGGTGCGGTACAAACGTACTACCAAATGGCGAGTTTGTCAGAGAATGGCTAGGAAAAGAATCTATTAAAATTCCATTGCAAATCAAATACATATCGGAAAATACAAAGTACACATCGTTACTAAGATATGGTGCATCACTAGCGCTGATGAGGAGTCTCGAATATGTTGCATAACAGTATCATGCTGAGTTTCAAATCGATTAAAAATGTTGTCCACTCAGCCAGAGCACTACCGAAACCATGCATTTTCTCAGCCATATTTTTCGTCATAAATTGGCTTCGAAAATTAGTCAACCAATCACGTTGTTTGTTTATAAACACACGTAGATCACAACTGACTTGACTTAACTAAATCAAAACCGCAATGAAAAAGCAGGAGTAAAATTTTAAATAAAACTAAACAATTAAAAGCGTGCTAAGATCGGCCGGGCCGAATCTTACATACTCTCCACCATGGATCGCATTTGCCGAGTTCTTCTCCCGGCATCTCTTCTTAGGCAAAAAAGGATATAAGAAAAGATTTGCTCTGCTATTAGAGCGATATCAAGATACGGTCCGGTTTGGACCACAAATAAATTATATGATGGAGACCTGTGTAAAATGTCAGCCAATTCGAATAAGAATTGCGCCCTATGGGGGCTCAAAAAGTAAAATAGAGAGATCGATTTATATGGGAGCCCAAAACAGGGCTATAGACCGATTCAGATCATAATAAACACGTATGTTGATGGTCATGAGAAGATCCGTAGTACATAATTTCAGGCAAATCGGATAATAATTGCGACCTCTAGATGCTCAAGAAGTCAAGATCCCAGATCGGTTTATATGTCAGCTATATCAGGTTATGGACCGATTTGGATCATACTTGGCACAGTTGTTGGATATTATAACAAAACGCGTCGTGGAAAATTTCATTCCAATCGGATAAGAATTGCGCACTCTAGAGGCTCAAGAAGTCAAGACCCAAGATCGGTTTATATGGCAGCTATATCAAAACACAGACCGATTTGAACCATACTTGGCACAGTTGTTGAATATCATAACAAAACACGTCGTGCAAAATTCCATTCCAATCGGATAAGAATTGCGCTCTCTTGAGGCTCAAGAAGTCAAGACACAAGATCGGTTTATATGGCAGCTATATCAGGTTATGGACCGCTTTGAACCATACTTGGCACAGTTTTTGGATATAATAACAAAACACGTCGTGCAAATTTTTATTCCAATCGGGTAAGAATTGCGCACTCAAGAGGCTCAAGAAGATCGGTTTATATGGCAGCTATCGGTTTATATGGCAGCTATATCAAAACATGCACCGATATGGCCCATTTACAATACCAACCGACCTACACTAATAAGAAGTATTTGTGCAAAATTTCAAGCGGCTAGCTTTACTCCTTCGGAAGTTAGCGTGCTTTCGACAGACAGACGGACGGACGGACGGACGGACAGACGGACGGACATGGCTAGATCGACATAAAATGTAGCAACGATCAAGAATATATATACTTTATGGGGTCTCAGACGAATATTTCGAGTGGTTACAAACAGAATGACGAAATTAGTATACCCCCCATCTTATGGTGGAGGGTATAAAAAACAAGTTCTTTTCCCGGCATCTCTTCTTAGGCAAAACAAGTAAATGCGTGCTAAGTTCGGCCGGGCCGAATCTTATATACCCTCCACCATGGATCGCATTTGTCGAGTTCTTTTCCCGGCATCTCTTCATAGGCAAAAAAGGATATAAGAAAAGAGTTGCTCTGCTATTAAAACGATATCAAGATATGGTCCGGTTCGGACCACAATTAAATTATATGTTGGAGAACTGTGTAAAATTTCAGCCAATTCGTATAAGAATTGCGCCCATTGGGGCTCACGAAGTAAAATAGAGAGAACGATTTATATGGGATCTGTATCGACCATCACGTTTGTTGATGGTCATGAGAGGATCCATCGTACAAAATTTCAGGCATATCGGATAATAATTGCGACCTCTAGGGGTCAAGAAGTCAAGATCCCAGATCGGTTTATATGGCAGCTATATCAGGTTATGAACCGATTTGAACCTTATTTGACACAGTTGTTGAAAGTAAAAATAAAATACGTCATGCAAAATTTCAGCCAAATCGGATAGGAATTGCGCACTCTAGAAGCTCAAGAAGTCAAATCCCCAGATCAGTTTATATGACAGCTATATCAGGTTATGAACCGATTTCAACCAAACTTGGCACAGTTGTTAGATATCATAACGAAATACTTCGTGCAAAAATTCATTCAAATCGGATAAGAAGTGTGCCCTCTAGAGGCTCAAGAAGCCAAGACCCAAGATCGGTTTATATGGCAGCTATATCAGGTTATGGACCGATTTAAACCATACTTAGCAAAGTTGTTGGGTATCATAGCAAAACACGTCGTGCAAAATTTCATTTCAATCGGATAAGAATTGCGCACGCTAGAGGCTCAAGAAGTCAAGACCCAAGATCGGTTTATATGGCAGCTATATCAGGTTATAGACCGATTTGAACTATACTTGGCACAGTTGTTGGATATCATAACAAAACACGTCGTGCAAAATTTCATTTCAATCGGATAAGAATTGCGCACGCTAGAGGCTCAAGAAGTCAAGACCCAAGATCGGTTTATATGGCAGCTATATCAGGTTATAGACCGATTTGAACTATACTTGGCACAGTTGTTGGATATCATAACAAAACACGTCATGCAAAATTTCATCCCAATCGGATAAGAATTGCGCACTCTAGAGGCTCAAGAAGTCAAGATCCAAGATCGGTTTATATGGCAGCTATATCAAAACATGGACCGATATGGCCCATTTACAATACCAACCGACCTACACTAATAAGAAGTATTTGTGCAAAATTTCAAGCGGCTAGCTTTACTCCTTCGGAAGTTAGCGTGCTTTCGACAGACAGACGGACGGACGGACGGACGGACGGACGGACGGACAGACGGACGGACATGGCTAGATCGACATAAAATTTCACGACGATCAAGAATATATATACTTTATGGGGTCTCAGACGAATATTTCGAGTAGTTACAAACAGAATGACGAAATTAGTATACCCCCCATCTTATGGTGGAGGGTATAAAAAAAGTCTATCATTACACAAAAACACATGTATTGGGACAAAGTACAGCTAATAGACAGGGTTGTCGAGCGTGGCTAATGTGGTAATTGTATCATAGATGCGTTTTCGCAATTAATACGATTCAAATACAGAATACTTACTTACGGCACTTGAAGCCATCACACCTAATATGGTTGAAAAGTCTTCCAACCAAAGGCGAAACTCGTCCCATGGTGGTTTATGTGTGTTGCTATCTTCGATCCTTGAGCTCGTCTCGAAAGAGAAACAAACAATAATTGTAAAATTCCATTTTATTTAGGGAAGATTGTTGATATATGTATTGATCTGCCTGCTGGATATCCTGGGCGCCCGGATGAAAGTTGCTGTTGTTGCGCTTTAAACAAAGTGCGTGTAGTTGATAAGCTAGACTTAGGCTCTGCAGCAGGGGGGTAGCGACACACAAGCTGTTTGAGTATTCGTATGAGCATATGAAGCAACATTATTGCAAATAACCCAAAATCTGACGAACATTTATATGGGAGCTATATCTAATTCTAAACCGATTTCGAGCAAATTTCTCAGATAATGTGGTAGTCGTCAAGGAAAGCGTTGGGCTAAATTTTGTCGAGATTGGTCAAACAATGCGCTTGCAGTGGCTTCCTGTCAAATTTCGAGAGAATCGTTTAACAGAAGACCATTTTATTGCAATACTACTGAAAATCGGATAAACATATATATGGAAGCTATATCCAAATCTGAACCGATTTCGAGCAAACTTCGCAGATATTGTGAGAGTCGTTGAGGAAAGCGTTGCACGAAGTTTTGGGAGGATTGCTCAATAAATGCGCTTGCTGTGGCTCTAGGAGTGAAAATCGGGCGATATATATATATATATATATATATATATATGAGAGCTATATCTACATTTGAACGGATTTCCATGAAATTCACCAGTAATGTCGAGAGTCATAAATATAATTTGTACACAAATTAATATGGACAGTCAAACGGACAGTCAGACGGAGAGACGAACATAGCTACATCGAATCAGAGAGTGATTCTGAGTCCATCGGTATACTTATCAATGGGTCTATCTCCCTTCCTTTTGTGTGTTACAAACAAATTCACTAAGTTATAGTTCCCTGCATCACAGTAGTGGTGTAGGGTATAAAAATATTTTTTTATAGTGTTCCATAATCTATTCCTTTAAAGAAATCCGATTACTTCTCATTTTTCTCAAAATGTTATTTCAAGCTGATTGTAAATTTCAGTTTACTGGGAAAATTTTTTCAATTTATACTCTTCTAAGAAAAATGTTCCATTTTATATGGCTTTTCTTTTCTAACCATCTAAAAGAGTAGCTTAAGTTCTTCCCCACACATTCACTTCGTATAATTCCTCTTCCTTTTATTTAGCTCACTTACAAAATAATAGAAATCTCATGATATCATTGCCATCAAATCATATGAATGAATTCGTTTTCATTCTTTATCGAATTTGCATACACTCACTCATAAGCATGCATACATACGCACATACGAGCTAACACATAGGGACTTTCGAAAAACGTCAACATTGACTACAACAACATCGTCGTCTTCATCATCACAAACATTGCCATTGTCATTGCCATCATAACCATGGTAATGCAAAATCAGCATCTAACTACATCACAAGGGACCAAATATGGAAAAGAAAAACCGACTTCAATGAGCAAGGAAAGGAACAGTGAGAGCATATATGAAATAAACTCAAGCCAAAAAAATAATTTTTCCAGAAATTTTGTTTAAATTTTTTTTTATGAGTTGGATTTGAATAAGGGAGAAAGATTTGATTTGTTTTCTATTGCGTTTGTGAATAAAGTCGTCTTAAAGAGCGCTGTTCAAGTTCAGGTGTGCGCTTTACAATCTACTCTAGTTGTATTTCTATGGACTCGAAAATGTATTTCTATGGAAAATTTCACTCATTTCCAAATGAATTTTTGTTAAAACACTTCCGGTCAGCTAAACCGGATGGGAATTGCGCCCTCTAGACGCTCAAGAAGTCAAGATCCCAGATCGGTTTATATGGCAGCTATATCAGGTTATGAACCAATTAAAACCATATTTGGCACAACTGTTGGAAGTCATAACAAAATACTTCTTGCAAAATTTCAGCTAAATCGGAAAGGAATTGCGCTCTCTAGTGGCTTATGAAGTCAAGATTCAAGATCGGTTTATATGGCAGCTAAATTAGGTTATGAACCGATTTAATAATACTTAGCACAGTTATTGGAAGTCATAACAAAACACTTGCTAAATTTAAGCCAAATCGGATAGGAATTGCGCCCTCTAGAGGCTCAAGAATGGGTTTATATAACAGCTATATCAGGGTATGGACCGTTTTGAACCAAACTAAGCACATTTATTGGAAATGATAACAGAACATCTCATGCTACTTTTCAGCCAAATCGGGTGAGAATTGTGCCCTCAAGAAATCAAGATCCAAGATCGGTTTATATGTCAGCTATATCAAAACATGGACCGATATGGCCCATTTACAATACCAACCGACCTACACTATTAAGAAGCATTTGTGCAAAATTTCAAGCGGCTAGCTTTATTCCTTCGAAAGTTTGCGTGCTTTCGGCAGACAGACGGACGGACATGGCTAGATCGAACTTTGTCAAAAATCCATTTCTAAGGAAATTTTGTCAAAATTTCACTTCATTGTATCATAGATGAGTATTTGCTATTAATACGATTCAAATGCAGCACACCAACGCACGGCCCTTGAAGCCATCATACCTAATATGGTTGAACAACCTTCTAACCAAAGACGAAACGCGTCACATAGTGGTTGGGGCATCTCCGATCATT
Source organism: Stomoxys calcitrans (assembly GCF_963082655.1). NCBI lineage: Eukaryota > Metazoa > Arthropoda > Insecta > Diptera > Muscidae > Stomoxys > Stomoxys calcitrans. The sequence goes on along the minus strand of NC_081552.1, from coordinate 55,951,185 downwards.
GAGCTCGTCTCGAAAGAGAAACAAACAAAAAATTCACTTCTCTAGGATATTTTGTCAAAATTACATTTCCACAAAAAAAATTTTGTAAAAATTTAGTTTTAATCGGATATTTTGTCAAAGTTCTATGTCAAAAATTCATTTCTAACGGAAAGTTTGTCAAAATTTCATTTTGCGCAGATTCATTTCTTTTGGATTTTTCATCCAAATTTTATTTTTTAAAATATTTTGTCATTTTGGCATATCGCTTGTCTAACAGTATAACAATATACATGCTTTTATCTGAATCCCATATGAACTTTATTGGTCTATGACTTCGCTCGGAGTCTTGGTCATTCGTAAAAAGTCTTTATTTCAACCCGATATTGTCGTGATGTTCGATTTAGTGTTTTCGTGATTGAGGTGGTCCTCTAGACACTTGGTGTTGAAAAAAATACAAGCATCATGCTCTTCTCTCAAATACCATTTATTTAAACCCCATATTGCCATTGGATGGGATGATGCGTCCTCGAACCATATGTTATCTCTGGGGGTGTTTTGGGAAAGGGGCGGTGCCCCAAATACATAGTCCCACATTTGGATATTAGATTCGTATTCTACTTCAAATACCTTTATTTGTGCCACATATTGCATGGTCAGTAAATAATTGCGGTTTGTGGTATGTTTTGGGGAAGGGGTAAACCCCCAGGAAATTGGTCCCAAAAGTGGGTATGTTTTGGGGAAGGGGTAGACCCCCAGGAAATTGGTCCCAAAAGTGGGTATAAATTTTATACTCTTCTCCCCAATACCTTTCATTTGAGACCCACATTGACGTGGTCAGTTGTTTTTGGAGTGGGGTGTTCCCCAAACACTTAGACCTAAAAATATATCAGCATCCTGCTCTACTCTCAAATATCATTTATTTGAAACCCATATTGCCATTGCCCTCAAAATTGGATACCAATTTCGTTTTCGTCAAATACCTATCTTTTAAACCCCTTTTTGCTAAAGTCAGCAAATATGTCCGGTTTGGGGTATGAGCCCTAAAAACTATCAATATCGAGATCCACACCCAAATTGTCGTGGTGAGCAAATACCTCCTATTTGGGGGTTGTTAAGGGGGTAGGAGTCCCCTAGGCAGTTGGTCCCGAATTTTGATGTCAGATTAGAAGTTTACTCCCAAATACCTTTAATTTGAGCCCCATATTTCCATAGTCGGCAAACATGATCGGTTGAGGGGGTGTTTTGGAGGATCGGGCGGCCGTTCAGTGACATGGCCCTGAAAATATATATCAGATTTGTGTCCTACTCTAAAATACCTCTTATTACAGCCCCATATTCCAATAGTCAGCAAATACTTCCTATTTGGTGTTGGTGGTGTTGTGGGGGTGGAGTGGCCCCGTAGACACTTCCCCGAATATTGATATCAAATTCTTGCTTTACATCCAAAGACCTTTCATTTGAGCCCCACATTGCTATGGTCGTTAATTTGTATTCTTTTGGTGGTGTTTTTGGGAGGGGCGTCCCCCCAAACACTTGGTCACACATTTTGATATCAGATTCTCATTCTACATTCAATTACCTTTTATTAAAGCCGCATATTGCCATGGTCAGTAAATAAATCCTGTTTGGGGTGTGTTTTTGGGAAGGGGTATACCTCCAGAAACATGGTACCACATTTGGATATCAGATTCGTATTCTACTCGCAAATATTTGGAGGATATTAGGTGAAATTTGATTTCTAGAGAAAATTTTGTAAACTTTTCATATCTATTGAAAATAAATTATACCCTACACCACTACTGTGGTTCAGGGTATTATAACTCTGTGCATTTGTTTGCAACGCTTAGAAGGAGAAGAGCTAGACCCATTGATAAATCTGATCACTTCCTGATTCGATTTAGCTATGTCCGTCTGTCTGTCCATTTATTCTTGTGATCAAGTGACATATCGCGTTTATTGTCCGATTGTCATGAAATTTTACACGAGTACCTTTTTTGGCCCAAGGATGAAGGCTATTGATTTGAAAAAAATCGTTTCAGATTTAGATATAACTCCCATACATATATTTCATCCGATATGGCCTTTAAAGCTGAAGCCACAATTTTGGTTTACAAAATTTAGCAAGAGATGCTTTATTTGTCGTCTTGATATGTGTGCAAAATTTCATAAATATCGGTTCAGATTTAGATATAGCTCCCATATATATTTTTCATCCGATATGGAGTTTTAAGGTTGTAGCATCCACAATTGTTGTACGCTCTTTACAAACTTTGGCATGTGGTGTTTTATTCAACGTCCCCATATGTGTGCGAAATTTTGTGAAAATCGGTACAGATTTGGATATAACACTCACATATATCTTTTTTCCGATATAGAGTTTTGGTCCGATCTTTACCAAATTTGACATGGGGTGCTTTATTTGACGTCTTCATACGTGTGCAAAATTTTATAAAATTCGGTTAAGATTTAGATATAGGTCCCCTATATATGTATATATTTCATCCGATATAGACTTTAGCCTGTAGAAACCACAATTTTCGTCCGATTTTGCATGAAACTTTTTATTTGACGTTCATTGGAACGTAAAATTTCATTAAAATCGGACCTGATTAAGATATGTGTCCAATGTGTATATTTCATCCGATATGGACTTTTAGTCCAGGCAGTAAAAGCCACAATTTTGGTCACATCTCTACAATCTAGGGCGTGAGATGTTCTATTTGACGTCCCAGTATGTGTCATCAAAATTGGCACAGGTTTCGATATAGCTCCCGTATAATATTTCATCCGATATGGCCTTTTCAGTATGTGGAACTCCAAATTTGTTGTCCTATCATACGAAAATCTTACAAGGTTCTATTTGATATTTCAATAGGCATCCAAATTTAAGTCTGACTAGATTTCGCAATAAGTTCTACATATAACAAGTAAAAGCGTGCTAAGTTCGGCCGGGCCGAATCTTATATACCCTCCACCATGGATCGCATTTGTCGAGTTCTTTTCCCGGCATCTCTTCTTAGGCAAAAAATGATATAAGAAAAGAGTTGCCCTGCTATTAAAACGATATCAAGATATGGTCCGGTTCGGACCGCAATTAAATTATATGTTGGAGACCTGTGTAAAATTTCAGCCAATTCGTATAAGAATTGGGCCCATTGGGGCTCACGAAGTAAAATAGAGAGAACGATTTATATGGGATCTGTATCGGGCTATAGACCGATTCAGACCATAATAAACACGTTTGTTGATGGTCATGAGAGGATCCGTCGTACAAAATTTCAGGCAAATCGGATAATAATTGCGACCTCTAGGGGTCAAGAAGTCAAGATCCCAGATCGGTTTATATGGCAGCTATATCAGGTTATGAACCGATTTGAACCTTATTTGACACAGTTGTTGAAAGTAAAAATAAAATACGTCATGCTAAATTTCAGCCAAATCGGATAGGAATTGCGACCTTTAAAAGCTCAAGAAGTCAAATCTCCAGATCTGTTTATATGACAGCTATATCAGGTTATGGACCGATTTCAACCATATTTGGCACAGTTGTTGGATATCATAACAAAACACGTCGTGCAAAATTTCATTTCAATCGGATAAGAATTGCGCCCTCTAGAGGCTCAAGAAATCAAGACCCAAGATCGGTTTATATGGCAGCTGTATCAGGTTATGTACCGATTTAAACCATACTTGGCACAGTTGTTAGGTATCATAACAAAACACGTCGTGCGAAATTCCATTCCATTCGGATAAGAATTGCGCCCTCTAGAGGCTCAAGAAGTCAAGACCCAAGATCGGTTATATGGCAGCTATATCAGGTTATGAACCGATTTGAACCATACTTGGCACAGTTGTTGGATATCATATCAAAACACGTCGTGCAAAATTTCATTCCAATCGGATAAGAATTGCGCACTCTAGAGGCTCAAGAAGTCAAGACCCAAGATCGGTTTATATGGCAGCTATATCAAAACATGGACCGATATGGCCCATTTACAATACCAACCCACCTACACTAATAAGAAGTATTTGTGCAAAATTTCAAGCGGCTAGCTTTACTCCTTCGGAAGTTAGCGTGCTTTCGACAGACAGACGGACGGACGGACGGACGGACGGACGGACAGACGGACGGACATGGCTAGATCGACATAAAATGTCACGACGATCAAGAATATATATACTTTATGGGATCTCAGACGAATATTTCGAGTAGTTACAAACAGAATGACGAAATTAGTATACCCCCCATCTTATGGTGGAGGGTATAAAAAGTGTAGGTGTAAGTGTGGTGTAGGGCTCCGCTCGACTTTTGCCTTTCTTAGTGGTTTCATTTTATTTTATATCTTCTTTTTTCCCACTGTCCCTCAAAACCCAGAATATTTCATATGCACACCAATACCAAGCTGATAACAAAAAAAAGCGAAGAAGAAAAAAAGTTGTTTAGTCTTTTGTGCGAACGCAAAACTATGATCATTTTGCAGGGAATATCATCCTACTCCATATGCCAGAACGAAGGACTAACATGATGACGACAATAAGGAGAGCGATGAATGCCATCAACATATTGTTAGCAAGGCATTATCTTTCACTTACTCCAGCAAGTCCTTCAAATGTTCACAAATAGTACTGAACACACACACATAGACTCTCAAGTGTGTTATAGTAGTTGTAGAAAAGCTCCTGCTTAGTGGCTTGTTATCACAGAATGGCAATTGCAGCGATTTCTTCCCTGTTTTGGTTTGTGTCTTGCTTTTCTCCTCCCCACTAATTTCTTGTGGTTCAAAACAAATGTCTGTCCAAACTCTTGTTATGAAAATTGTTTCCTATTGTCCTTTTACATGCACATACATGTACATGTATGCATGTGTGAGGAAGTTTATTCATTTACTAGAAATATGGAGCGATATGTGTATGAGTAAATGACTTCGTTCTATATATATATAACAATTGAAAATGAATTGTTAAAACATTTGAAGCAAAAGAAAGAAAATTGGAAGAAAATAAACGAAATGTCATTGTGGTTTTAAATTTCCATAGCTTGTACGTACTTCGAAAAGCATAAAGATTTTAATGGCAGCTTTTGTATCTCTGAAACAGTTGTTAAAAATAAAGTGCAAAAACAAGTAAAATATAACAAAATTTTAATTCTCAACCAAAACTAACTTAGTAATAAATTTATTAAAAACCAGTACGGAAAGGCAAAAGCCCACACCACTGAGTCTATGTACCACTTTTTTTTACATAGACCCTATGTTGAAATCTAGTCAGTCTTCAATTTTGCATGCCTATTGAAAGACCGAATAAAACCTTGCTAGATTTTCATGCGATAAGACCTTAATTGTAGCCATTACAATCTGGAAGCTATATCTAAATCTAAAATGATTTTGTTGAATTTTTGTGCACATACATATCACGGAACGTTTAGTTAGGATACGACCAAAATTGTGGCTTTTACCTCAAAAGGCAAAATCGGACCATAATTCGATATTGCTGTTATGTGGGCATAAACTATGCATTTTTCACCGGATTATGATGAAAGGTCGTTTACATATATACCCGAGGTGGTGAGTATCCAAAGTTCGGCCCGGCCGAATTTAACGCCGTTTTACTTGTTATACCCTTCACCTCTACTGTGGTGCAGGGTATTATAACTTAGTGCATTTGCTTGTAACGCCCAGAAGGATGTATGATAAGTATACCGATCGACTCAGAATCACTTTCTGATTCGATTTACCTATGTCCGTCTGTCTGTCTGTCTGTCTTTCTTTCTGCCCGTCTGTCCATTTTAATTTGTGTACAAACTACAGGTCACAATTTTATTCCAATTGTCTTAAAATTTGGTACAGACCTGTTTTTCAGCCTAGAGACGAAGCTTATTGAAATTGGAATCGGTTCCGATTTGGATATAGCTCCCTTCGTCTGATTTGCAGTAATAATGCAATAAAATTATCATTTGCCAACCGACCCTCACGAAACTTGGCAGGGAGAACTTTTTATGACTTTCGACTTTACTGGTAAATTTATCGCCCGATTTTCACTTCTAGAGCCACTGCAAGCGCATTTATTGACCAATCTTGTCAAAAGTTTGCAAAACGCTTTCCTCATCAACTACCACAATTTCTGAGAGGTGTATTCCGACTCGGTTGAGATTTATATAAAGCTCCTTTATATATTTTCGTCGGCAGTCCGACTTTTGCCCTTTGTACCAAATTTATCTGTTAAACCAGTAACAGATAAATTTGGTACAAAGAGTTCTTTTAGGCCCTTACATAGACTTCCTGAATATTGTGGAGATCGGACCACATTTAGCTTTAGCTGGTACTGCCGAACTTAGTGTTATTTAACTTGTTTCCAATGTTTTGATTTTTGTAGATTAGATTATAAACTTTTCCCCATATTCCTTTAGAAATCACTAATCTTCAAACAAAATTTAATCTATATCCCGCATCAAAGAGTAACATTTTAATCGCCAGTCATATACGTACGAATGAGCTTTAATTTCTAATATCACCAAATTATATTTAGAAATTCTCTTGTCCTGCCATCGTATATTCAACAACAAAAAAGTTTTTCGTAGAAATTAGCCTTGCATGATATGATTATTATGAACAATTCCAATGTTACCCACACACACACACACACACAACACAAAACAAACAGAGGACAAACATTCCTTTAGAAGTATTTATTTTATACCATAAGACACAAAATATACTAAATTATGTCCAATACTTGGCCAAATGTTATGTTTGTCCCAATACTAGTACATTGTGCATTAATAATTCCTACGTTTGAACAAAACTTTGGACACATGCTGGTCAGTTTTCGTATTTGTATTTGTGAAGTACAAACTAGTAAGGAAAGGTAAAAGTCGGGCGGTGCTGACTTTATAATACGCCACACCTATCCTATAGGTACAAAGTGTCTTATTCTGAACCAATTTTGATGCACCTCGGTGGGTGTTTTCAGATGGGTTATTTAACAATCCGTATCAAATTTCAAGCAAATATTCTAAAACTGTAATAACTGCGGTTGCGGACGAATGACAACATTATTGTAAATCACCCAAAATCGGACGAACGAAGGAGCTATATATAAATCTGAACCGATTCGGCAGCCCCATATTGCCATGGTCGGTAAATATGTCCGATTTAGGGGTATTTTGGGGGTAGGGGTGGTCTCCCAAACACTTAGTGCGACAATTGGATATCAGATACGTTTTCTAACCTTAAATAACTTTCATTTGAGTCCCATATTGTCGTGGTTGGTCTTGGGGGTGAGGCGGCTCCCCCTAGGTACCCCATCCGAAATTTGGATACCACATTTTTGCTTTTAGGTTACTAACTTTCGAGGGGATAAAGCTAGGAGCATAAAATTTTGAACAAATTTTATGCTCCTCCATGGTAGAGGGTATGTAAGATTTGGCCCGGACGAACTTTTCCCATTTTAACTTGTTGTCACTCGATTCGTTTGCCAAGTCATTGAAAACAGCTATTCTTTCTTTATAAAATCTGCTGTTTTCAATGACATGGCAAACGTATCGAGTGACAAAACGAAAAAAAAAAAAACAAGTAAAAGCGTGCTAAGTTCGGCCGGGCCGAATCTTATATACCCTCCACCATGGATCGCATTTGTCGAGTTCTTTTCCCGGCATCTCTTCTTAGGCAAAAGAGGATATAAGAAAAGATTTGCTCTGCTATTAGAGCGATACCAAGATATGCCCCGGTTTGGACCACAATTAGATTATATTTTGGAGACCTGTCTAAAATGTCAGCCAATTCGAATTAGAATTGCGCCCTCTGGGGGCTCAAGAAGTAAAATAGAGAGATCGATTTATATGGGAGCTGTATCGGGCTATAGACCGATTCAGACCACAATAAACATGTATGTTGACAGTCATGAGAGAATCCGTCGTACAAAATTTCAGGCAAATCGGATAATAATTGCGACCTCTACAGGCTCAAGAAGTCAAGATCCCAGATCGGTTTATATGACAGCTATATTAGGTTATAGACCGATTTGATCCATTCTTGGCACAGATGTTGGATATCATGACAAAACACGTCGTGCGAAATTTCATTCCCATCGGATAAGAATTGCGCACTCTAGAGGCTCAAGAAGTCAAGACCCAAGATCGGTTTATATGACAGCTATATCAGGTTATAGACCGATTTGAACCATTCTCGGCACAAATGTTAGATATCATGACAAAACATGTCGTGCGAAATTTCATTCCAATTGGATAAGAATTGCGCCCTCTAGAGGCTCAAGAAGTCAAGACCCAAGATCGGTTTATATGACAGCTATATCAAAACATGGACCGATATGGCCCATTTTCAATACCAAAATTTCAAGCGGCTAGCTTTACTCCTTCGGAAGTTAGGGTGCTTTCGACAGACAGACGGACGGACGGACAAACGGACGGGCATAGCTAGATCGACATAAAATGTCACGGCGATCAAGAATATATAAACTTAATGGGGTCTCAGACGAATATTTCGAGTAGTTACAAACAGAATGACGAAATTAGTATACCCCCCATCTTATGGTGGAGGCTATAACAAGTAAAAGCGTGCCGGGCCGAATCTTATTTACCCTCCACCATGGATCGCATTTGTCGAGTTATTTTCCCGGCATCTCTTCTTAGGCAAAAAAGATATATGGAAAGATTTGCTCTGCTATTAGAGCGATATCAAGATATGAACCGGTTTGGACCACAATTAAATTATATGTTGGAGACCTGTGCAAAATGCCAGCCAATACGAATAAGAATTGCGCTCTTTGTGAGCTCAAAAAGTATTAGAGCGATACCAAGATATGCTCCGGTTTGGACCACAATTAGATTATATTTTGGAGACCTGTGTAAAATGTCAGCCAATTCGAATTAGAATTGCGCCCTCTGGGGACTCAAGAAGTAAAATAGAGAGATCGGTTTATATGGGAGCTGTATCAGGCTAAAGACCGATTCAGACCATTAAAAAAACTCGTATGTGGATGGTCATGAGAGGATCCGTCGTACAAAATTTCAGGCAAATCGGATAATAATTGCGACCACTAGATGCTCAAGAAGCCAAAATCGCATATCAGTTTATATGGCAGCTATATCAGGTTATGAACCGATTTAAACTATACTTTGCACACTTGTTGGATATCGTAACAAAATACTTCATACAAATCGAATAAGAATTGCGCCCTCTAGAGGCTCAAGAAGTCAAGACCCAAGATCAGTCTATATGACAGCTATATCAGGTTATGGACCGACTTGAAACATACTTGGCACAGTTGTTGGATATAATAACAAAACACGTCGTGCAAAATTTCATTCCAATTGGATAAGAATTGCGACCTCTAGAGGCTCAAGAAGTTAAGACCCCAGATCGGTTTATGTGACAGTTATATACGATATGAACCGATTTGAACCATACTCGGCACAGTTGTTGGATATCATAACAAAACACGTCGTGCACAATTTCCTTCAAAACGGATAAGAATTGTGCCCTCTAGAGGCTTAAAAATCAGGATCCAAAATCGGTTTGTATGACAGCTATATCAGGTTATGATCCGATTTGAGCCATACTTGGCACAGTTATTGGATATCACAACAAAACACGTCGGGCAAAATTTCGGTCAAATCTGATAAGAATTACACCCCCTTGAGGCTCAAGACGTCAAGACCCAAGATCGGTTTATATGACAGCTATATCAGGTTATGAACCGATTTGAACCATACTGTGCACAGACGTTCAAAATTTCATTCCAATCGGATAAGAATTGCGCCCTATAGAGGCTCAAGAAGTCAAGACCAAAGATCGGTTTATATGGCAGCTATATCAGGTTATGAACCTAATGCACCAAGACGTCAAGACCCAAGATCGGTTTATATGACAGCTATATCAGGTTATGAACCGATTTGAACCATATTTTGCACAATTCTTGAATATCATAACAAAACACGTCGTGCAAAATTTCAGTCAAATCTGATAAGAATTACACCCTCTTGAGGCTCAAGACGTCAAGACCCAAAATCGGTTTATATGACAGCTATATCAGGTTATGAACCGATTTGAACCATACTTTACACAGTTGTTGGATATCTTAATAAAATACTTCGCGCAAAATTCATTCGAATCGGATAAGAATTGAGCACTCTAGAAATTCAAGAAGTCAAGACCCAAGATCGGTTTATATGACAGCTATATACGACACAGTTGTTGGATATCATAAAAATGCACGTCGTGCAAAATTTCCTTCAAATCGGATAAGAATTGCGCCCTCTAGAGACTTAAAAATCAAGATTCAAAATCGGTTTATATAACAGCTATATCAGGTTACGATCCTATTTGAGCCATACTTGGTACAGTTGTTGGATATCATAACAAAACACCACGTGCAAAATTTATTCCAATCGGATGAGAATTGGGCACTGTAGAGGCTCAAGAAGTCAAGACCCTAGATATGTGACATCTATATCAGATAATGATCCGATTTGAGCCATACGTGGCACAGTTGTTGGATAGCACCACAAAACACCACGTGCAAAATTTCATTCCAATTGGATAAGAATGGCGCCCTCTAGAGACCCACGAAGTCAAGACCCAAGATCGTTTTATATGGCAGCTATATTAAAACATGGACCGATATGTCTCATTTACAATCCTAACCGACCTACACTAATAAGAAGTGTTCGTGCAAAATTTTAAATGGCTGGCTTTACTCCTTCTTAAGTTAGCGTGCTTTCGACGGACGGACGGGCGGACGGACAGACGGGCGGATGGACGGACGGACGGACGGACAGACAGACAGACAGACGGATGGACGGACAGACGGACGGACATGGCTAGATCGACATAAAATGTAACGACGATCAAGAATATATATACTTTATGGGGTCTCAGACGAATATTTCGAGTAGTTACAAACAGAATGACGATATTAGTATAACCCCATCCTATGGTGGAGGGTATAAAAACGAATTTAATAAACAATTTTAGGCCAAGCGTCTGGGGGGACGCTACATCTCATAAACTCCCCTTAAACCAATTGCAGTATGGGGTTTAAAAAGAAGTTTTTGAGGGTAGATAGCAATACTAATATTTTTTCAGGGCCAACATCCCTAAATTGGACATTCATATCTACCGACCTTGGCAATTTGGGGCTCAAATGAAAGTTTTGAGTAGGGCACACAATTAATACTCACTTACGGGAACACGTTTCTGAGGGTCCATACCACCTCCTTAACCCACCACCCTGGGGCACTTCCCGCTACCAAAATCCCTATGAGAATATCGGGCTCCAATAACGTCGTTTAAGCTAAAATAAGTCTTTAACATTCAAACTTAAATGACCATAAACCCTCCGAGCGAATCCATAGACGAATAATGATCATATGGAATTCAGATAAAGGCATTTAAATTGTTATACTGTTTCTCAAGCTATATACACATACTATTTTCGTAGCATGGTATTTCACTCAAAGCTCTTTAATTGACAAAATAAATATTCAACGGATAATTTTGTTCCATATAAAGTCAATGAAGGCGCAGCGGAGCGCGCCCTGTCCAGTTAGTATCAAAATAATAACCGATCTGAACCATATACGACACGGATGACGAAAAGCCTCGCATTAGTCATTGTGTTAATTTTTAGCGAAACCGGACGAATTTGAAGAGGGATGTCGAAGGGCCTATCACAACTCCCTGCCCGATTCGGCGAAATCGGACGATAAATGCGCCTTTTATGGGCCCAAAACCTTAAATCGAGAGATCGGTCTATATGACAGCTATATCCAAATTTGGACCGATCGAGGTCAAATTAAAGACAAATTTCGATGGGCCTAACTCAACTCACTGCGCAAAATTTCGGCGAAATCAGACAACAAATTAACCCTTAAAACGAGAGATCGGTATATATGGTAGCTTTTTCGAAATCTGAACCGATCGGAGTCAAATTGAAGAAGTAAGCCGAACGTCCAAATGAAACTTACTGTCCAAATTTTCGGCGCCATCGGATAATAAATGTTCCATTTATGGGTCCAAGACCATAAATCGAGAGATCCGTCTATATGGCAGCTATATCCAAATCTGGGAGCTTTTCCAAATCTGAACCGATCGGAGTCAAATTGAAGAAGTAAGTCGAACGTCCTAATGAAACTTACTGTCCAAAATTTCGGCGCCATCGGATAATAAATGTTCCATTTATGGGTCCAAGACCTTAAATCGAGAGATCCGTCTATATGGCAGCTATATCCAAATCTGGGCCGATCGGGGCCAAATTGAAGATGGATGTCAAGTCTAATACAATTCAATGTCCCAAATTTCAGAAAAATCGGAGAATAAATGCGGCTTTTATGAAACAAAGTGCTTAAATCGGCGAATTGGTCTATATGAAGATAAGTCCGATGTAGCCCATCTTCGAACTTATGAACAAACAAGTAAAAAGGCGTTAAGTTTGGATACCCACCACCTCGGGTATATATGTAAACCACCTTTCATCAAAATCCGATGAAAATTGCATACCTTATGTCCCATAGCAGATATATCGAAATATGTTCTAAATACTAATAAGAACAAGTCAGTGTAAAATAAAATATTGATCTTTTTAGTAGCTATACCTAAAAATAAACGGATCTGAACCATATACGACACGGATGTCGAAAAGCCTAACATAAGTCACTGTGTCAAATTTCAGTAAAATCGGATTGTAAATGCGCCTTTTATGGGGCCAAGATTTTATATGGAGATATCTGTCTACATGGCAGCTATATTAAAATTTGAACCGATTTGGGCCAAGTTGCAGAAATATGTCGTAGAGCCTAACACAACTCATTGTCCCAAATTTCGGCGACATCGGACAATACATGCGCCTTTTATGGGCCAAAACCTTAAATCGACACAACGGTCTATATGTCGTCTATATCCAAATCTGAACCGATCAGGTCCAAATTGAAGAAAGATGTCGAAGGGCCTAACACAACTCACTGTCCCAAATTTCAGCAAAATCAGATAATAAATGTGGCTTTTATCGGCCTAAGCCCCTAAATCGAAGGATCGGTCTATATGGGGGCTATATCAAGATATAGTCCAATATTGCCCATCTTCGAACTTAACCTGCTTATGGACAAAAAAAGAATATGTGCAAAATTTCAGCTCAATATCTCTATTTTTAAAGACTGTAGCGTGATTTCAACAGACAGACGGACAGACGGACGGACATGTCGATCGTCTTAGATTTTTATGCTGATCAAGAATATATATACTCTATAGGGTCTGAAATGGATATTTTGATGTGTTGCAAACGGAATGACAAAATGAATATACCCCCATACTTCGGTGATGGGTATAAATATCAAATACAATAAAATCGTGTAAAAGCGTGCTAAGTTCCGCCCTGCCGAATCTTGGGAACCCACCGTGGATTCTGCTAAAAATATATACAAATCAAGTAAAAAGGCGTAAAATTCGTGCGGATAGGAATTCGGGAGTAGATTTAAAATATGGTTAGTAAGGAAGAATATGCTGTAAAATTTGTTGATATCACCACCCTGTCCACCCAAAACACGCCTAAATTGGACATATTTACTGACCATGGCAATATGGGTCTCACGAAATTAATACGCACTTTCCCAAACAGGACTTATTTACTGGCCATGGGAATATGGGGTTCACATAAAAGGTATTTGAGATAAGAAAACAAATTTGATACCCGATTTGGAGCCAAGTGTATTGGGAACGCCTCTTCGCATGAACTCCCCTTAAGCCAAGTGTAATATGGGATTCCAATGTATGATATTTGGAAGTAGAGCACGATGCAGATATTTTTTCAGGGCTTAGTGTTTGGGAGATCTAAACCAAACAAACATTTTTACCGACCATGGCAATATGGGGCTGAAATGAAAGGCATCTGGGAGAAGAGCACCACCAACCAATCGGCCTAAAATAAGTCTTTTTAGAATGGAGTACACCTAACATCCAAACTTAAATTCACAGACCAATAATGATCACATGGGATTCGAATTAAGGCATTTATATGGTTATACTGTTATTTAAGCGACAAACATATGGACACATACCACTTTCGTAGTCTTAGTGCTTTTTAATTGTGGAAAAGAAATATTCAAAGGATAATTTTGTTCCATATATAGTAAAAGCAGGCGCAGCGGAGCGGGCCCGGTTTCGAGAAAATTTTTTATAAAAATATAAATTTTTTTTTTAATAACATTTTTTTAAAAAATATTTATCGAAAAGCTCTTAATTGTATATTTTTTGTGCAATTTTGACTACAAGTAAATTTTTATAATATTTTTATACCCACCATCAGGATAGGGGGTATATTCATTTGGTCATTCCGTTTGCAACACATCGAAATATGCATTTCCGACCCTACAAAGAATATATATTTCGGATCGTCGTAAAATTCTAAGTCGATTTAACGATGTCCATGTATCTGGCCGTCTGTCCGTCCGTCTGTTGTAATCACTCTAAAAAATTGAGATATTGAGCTGAAATTTGGCACAGATACGTCTTTTTGCTGCACGGAGGTGCTTGTACGGTCCAAATCGGACCACATTTGGATAAAGCTGTTATATAGACCGATCTGCCGATAAAGAGTCTAAAGCCCATATAAAAGCTTTATTTATTATCCGATTTCGCTGAAATTTGAAACAGTGAGTTGTCGAAATCCTCCCAAATATGGTTCACATCGGACTATATTAAGATACAGCTGCCATGTGGACCGATCTGCCGATTAAGGGTATCCCCATAAAAGTTCTACTTATTATCCGATTTAGCTAAAACTTAAAACAGTGAGATGTTGCAAGCCTCCCGACATCCGACCTTAATATAGTTCAGATCGGACAATATTTAGATAAAGCTGCCATATAGACCGATCCGCCGATAGAGGTTCTGAAGCTCATAAAAGCTTTTTTGCTACCCTATTTCGCTGAAATCTTAAACAGTGAGTTGATTTAAAACTTCCAACATCCGACTCAAATTTGATCCAGATCAGACTATATAAATATGGGCGCCATATAGACGGATTTCTTAATTCCATAGCTAGCGGATTTATAGACTGATTTCGTTGAAACTGTGAGTTGTATAAGAGCTCTCGGGAACTGAATTAAATATGATTCAGACCAGCCCGTATTTGGATATTACTATAGATATGGTAGTGGAGTTATAATAAAATAGGATGATTAATATGTCTATGGTGGTGGGTGTCCAAAGTTCATCACGGCCGAACTTAACAAGTTTTTATACCCTCCACCATAAGATGGGGGGTATACTAATTTCGTCATTCTGTTTGTAACTACTCGAAATATTCGTCTAAGACCCCATAAAGTATATATATTCTTGATCGTGGTGAAATTTTATGTCGATCTAGCGATGTCCGTCCGTCTGTCCGTCCGTCCGTCCGTCCGTCCGTCCGTCCGTCCGTCCGTCTGTCGAAAGCACGCTAACTTCCGAAGGAGTAAAGCTAGCCGCTTGAAATTTTGCATAAATACTTCTTATTAGTGTAGGTCGGTTGGTATTGTAAATGGGCCATATCGGTCCACGTTTTGATATAGCTGCCATATAAACCGATCTTGGGTCTTGACTTCTTGAACCTCTAGAGGGCGCAATTCGTATCCGATTGAAATGGAATTTCGCACGACGTGTTTTGTTATGATATCCAACAACTGCGCCAAGTATAGTTCAAATCGGTCCATAACCTGATATAGCTGCCATATAAACCGATCTTGGGTCTTGACTTCTTGAGCCTCTAGCGTGCGCAATTCTTACCCGATCAGAATGAAATTTTGTAAGTCGTGTTTTGTTATTATGTCCAACAACTGTGCCAAGTATGGTTCAAATCGGTCCATAACCTGATATAGCTGCCATATAAACCGATCTTGGGTCTTGACTTCTTGAGCCTCTAGAGTGCGCAATTCTTATCCGATAGGAATGAAATTTTGCACGACGTGTTTTGTTAAGATATCCAACAACTGTGCCAAGTATGGTTCAAATCGGTTCATAATCTGATATAGCTGCCATATAAACCGATCTTGGTCTTGACTTCTTGAGCCTCTAGCGTGCACAATTCTTATCCGATCAGAATGAAATTGTGCACGACGTGTTTTGTTATGATATCCAACAACTGTGCCAAGTATGGTTCAAATCGGCCCATAACCTGATATAGCTGCCATATAAACCGATCTTGGGTCTTGACTTCTTGAGCCTCTAGAGGGCGCAATTCTTATCCGAATGGAATGGAATTTCGCACGACGTGTTTTGTTATGATACCCAACAACTGTGCCAAGTATGGTTTAAATCGGTTCATAACCTGATATAGCTGCCATATAAACCGATCTTGGGTCTTGACTTCTTGAGCCTCTAGAGGGCACAATTCTTATCCGATTTGAGTGAATTTTTGCACGAAGTATTTCATTATGATATCCAACAACTGTGCCAAGTATGGTTGAAATCGGTCCATAACCTGATATAGCTGTCATATAAACAGATCTGGGGATTTGACTTCTTGAGCTTTTAGAGGGCGCAATTCCTATCCGATTTGGCTGAAGTTTTGCATGACGTATTTTATTTTTACTTTCAACAACTGTGTCAAATAAGGTTCAAATCGGATCCTCTCATGACCATCAACAAACGTGTTTATAATAGTCTGAATCGTTCTATAGCCCGATACAGATCCCATATAAATCGTTCTCTCTATTTTACTTCGTGAGCCCCAATGGACGCAATTCTTATACGAATTGGCTGAAATTTTACACAGGTCTCCAACATATAATTTAATTGTGGTCCGAACCGGACCATATCTTGATATCGTTTTAATAGCAGAGCAACTCTTTTCTTATATCCTTTTTTGCCTAAGAAGAGATGCCGGGAAAAGAACTCGACAAATGCGATCCATGGTGGAGGGTATATAAGATTCGGCCCGGCCGAACTTAGCACGCTTTTACTTGTTACTTGTTGTTGTTGTTTGGCTGACCCTTTTATGCGGACACCCCAATATCTTATTCCTTACTAACCGTACACGTGCAAGGCCATAGTCATCGTTCGATTTATGAACATTGCAAACAATTAAATCTTTATTGCACTTTTAATGTTTTTTTCAAGAGAAGGCTTTGGACATAACACAGCAACTTGTGTTTGCTAATTCTCTCCCTTTCTTCAATATTCATAATAATTTCCTCATTTTAAGTTTAACCTTCGTGAATAGTTTTTTTTAGGTCATCTGCAAGTTTTATGATCATATAAATATTTGAGTGTGTTTCCTAGTTTATGGGCTTAAGGGAGAAAATTATTAATAAATTTTTCACAGAAATTGCTATACATTCAATTTCCCCAGCTTAGTGGAGACAAAGGCGAGCAGCATTCATCTATGGGCCAAGGGTTCTCTGCATTGCAAAATTCTTTTGTTTGTGTGTGGCATATAAATATTTTAAAGGCCACCTAACCAACTTTTATGTAATAAACATTTCATTGCAATGGGCTGTCTGTTCGTTCGCACGTCCGCCATTGTCCACTATAGTAGGTCGTAGAAGAGCAGCGTCATAAATTTTTAATGATTTAGGAAAAACGGCTGTTGTTACCATATTGAGAGCTAGTTGCCTAGCAAGCGAGGGAGACCACCCTATTAACTGGTGGTGGCGCCTTCCCCCTATTGCTCCTCCTTGTGCTGTTGATGGCGATCTTTGCGCTTTTATTACTCCATTCTCAGGACATTGACATATTGTCATAGTCATAGTTCATTAATTTTTCCCACCTCCCCTCATTCTTCCTCGGTCACATCTTCTTGTAATACCCTTACAATGCATATGTTGAGTACTTGGAGCCTTAGCGGGTTTTTGCCAGGGAAAATAACCTCAATGGTGGGTGGCAGTGGTCCTTGTTAATGACATTAAATGGGTCGAAATGGCAAAATATTGACAGTACTCAAGGCATGATTATGATGGTAGTGGTATTTTGCTAGGGGTGAGGGGGTTGACAATGATAGCATGTTGCCTTCATAAAAGAGCAGACTGTAAGCGACCATAATAATGTCACTTGAACAGATCATTTGTTAACTTCAACGCACTTTTAGCCTTAATGGCAATAACGCTTGCAAAGAGGCAATTTTTCGCAAATATTGGCCATGAAGAATGATGTGTGGCAGATTAGGGTGTCGTTGACAGTAAATGATTTTCTTTTGCATTTCTATTATGTCACCTTACTGCAAGGAAATGAGACAGACGGTAAAATGGCAGTTCGACCAATAAAAAAAAGAAATTAAAATTGGCGAATGTGAAAACGGAAACAGATCATAAACACAAAATGCATTTTTTTATGTCAGTTTCAGGTAATGGAAAAAAGTACTAAACAGCGAAAAATAAAAAAGAAGTTAAAAGGCGATAAGTTCGACCGGGCCGAACTTTGGATACCCACCACCTCGGCTATATATGTAAACCACATTTCGTTTTAGTCCGGTGAAAAATGCATAATTTATGCCCCCATAGCAGCTATGTCGACAAGGACATTGAGTGGTCACATAATTACAAGTCATTGTTCAATTTCGTAGAACACAATATTGGTCGTTTTGGTATATATATCTAAATATAGACCGATATGAACCATATACGATATGGATGTCGAATAGCCTAGCATAAGTCACTGGGCCAAACATCAGCGAAATCGGATTTTAAATGCGCTATTTATGGAACCAAGACCAAAAATCGAAAGATCGATCTATATGGCAGCTATATTCAAATCTGAACCGATCTGGGACAAATTGAAGAAAGTTGTCGAAGAGCCTAACGTAGCTTACTGTCACATATTGGCAAAATCGGACAACAAAAGCGACTTTTATGGGCCCAAAATCGAGAGATCGATCTATATGGCAGCTATATACAAATCTGAACCGATCTGAGCCAAATTAAAGAAAAATATTAAAGGGCCTAACACAACCTACTGTTTCAAAATTCGGCGAAATCGGACTATAAATGCGCCTTTTATGGGCCTAAGACCTTAAATCGAGAGATCGGTGTATATGGCAGCTACATCCAAATCTGAAACGATTTGGACCAAATTGAAGAAGGGTATCAAAGGCCCTAACACAACTCAATGTCCCAAATTTCGGCGAAATCGGACACTAAATGCGCCTTTTATGGGCCTAAGACCCTAAATCGATATATCAGTCTATATGGCAGCTATATCCAAATCTGGACTGATCTGTGCCAAATACAAGAAGGATGTCGAGGGGCCTAACACAACCGACTGTCCCAAATCTTGGCGACATCCGACAATAAACACGACTTTATGGGCCCAGAACCTTAAATCGAGAGATCGGTCTATATGGCAGCTATATCCAAATCTGGACCGATCTGGGCCAAATTGAAGAAGGGTATCAAAGGGCCTAACATAACTCACTGTCCCAAATTTCAGCCAAATCGGATATTAAATGTGGCTTTATAGGCCTAAGACCCTAAATCGGCAGATCGGTGTAAATGGGGGCTTTATCAAGGTATAGTTCGATATAGCCCATATTCGAACTTAACCTGATTAGGGACAAAAGAAGAGTCTGTGCAAAGTTTCATCTCAATATCTCTATTTTGAAAGTCTGCAGCTTGATTTCAAGAGACAGACGGACGGACATGGTTAGATCGTCTTAGATTTTTACGACGAATGAGAATATATATACTTGATAGGGTCGGAAATGGATAATTCGATGGGACTGATATGGATCTTATTTGATTCAGGTCCCAAGAACTCTTATTCAAGTAACAGTTTCAGCGAAATCAAGCAATAGAACCGTTTTTTACTGGACTGAGTCGGATATCGGAAGGCTAGAAACAACTCGCTGTTTCAAATTTCAGCGAAATAGGGCAATGAATAAATCGTTTATGGGCTTCAGTCCCTTAATCAACAAATCGGTCTATATGGCAGCTATAGCTAAATATGGTCCGATCCGAACCATATTTGAGTGGGATGTCGGGAGACTTAAAAAAATTCACTGTTTCAAATTTCAGCGAAATAGGGTAATAATTAAATCTTGTATGGGCTTCAGACCCTTAACCGCCAGATCGGTCTATATGGCTGCTATATCCAAGTGTAGTCCAATTTAAGCCATATTTGAATCGGACCCCAGAAGGCTTACAACAACTCTTTGTTTCAAATTTCAGCGAAATAAGAAATGCAGCTTTTATGGGCTTCAGACCCTTAATCCGCAGATTGGTCTATTTGGACACTATAAAGTGCGATCTGAACCATATTTGGTCGGATTTCAGAACACTTACGACAACTCACTGTTTCAAATTCAGCACGGGCATTGAGCGGACTAATAAGTACAAGTCATTGTTCAATTTTGTAGAACAAAATATTGGTATTTTCGGCAGCTACATCCAAATATAGACTGATCTGAATCATATACGACACGGATGGCGAATAGTATAACAAAAGTCACTGTGTCTAACTTCAGCGAAATATGATTATAAACTAACTTCAGCGAAATATGATTTATGGGGCCAAGACATTAAATCGAGAGATCGGTCTATATGGCAGCTATATACAAATCTACAACGATTTGGGCCAAATAAAATAGGGATACCAAAGGGCCTCACACAACTGTCACTGTCCCAAATTTTGGCGAAATCGGACACTAAATGCGCCTTTTATGGGCCTAAGACCTTAAATCGAGAGATCGGGATCGATGTGACCACATTGTAGGAGGATGTCGAAGGGCCTAACATAACTCACTGTTTCAAATTTTGGCAAAATCGGACAATAAATTAACATTTTATGGGTCCAAGACCTCAAATCGGCGGGTGTGTCTAAATGGCAGCTAAACCCAAATATGAATCCATCTGGGCCAAATTGAAAGATATCGAAGGTATTAACACAACTCATTGTCTTAAATTAGGTAAATCCAGACAATGGGATATGGGTGGCGTTTTTGCGAAATTTTGTATTCCACCTCATGGTACCCCAAAAATACGAAATTGGTAAAAATTTCCAAAACCCATCCGAACGGACATGTGCACTGATTGAGACAATACGGGTATCAAAGGAAAGGCGTTTAAGCGTAGAGTACAAATTTGGTTTGCAAATTTCACTCTTAAGTTTCGGGGTGGTCCCCCACCCCCAAAAAAGCCACAAGAGGAAATTTTCACCGCTTTGGGCAACGTGGGTAGAAATTGAAAGGTATTTAAGAGTAGAGTATGAACATGGCATTAATATGTTACCCTAAATGTCGGGGCCCCCACCCCCAAAAACACCACCCAACAGGACACTTTATTCGCTTTGAGTCATATGGGTATCAAATTAAGGTATTTAAAAGTAGAATACAAATCTGATACAAAATATTATTTTTTGGTGTCTGAGGACCCTCCCTGCCACCCGAAACCCCATAGTGGGACAAATTAACATTTTGGAAAAATATGGGCATCAAATGAAAGCTATTTAAAGGTAGAGTCCAATGCTGATAACAAAAATGTATTCCTTGGTGTCTGAGGCGCCTCCCCACCCCCCAAAACCCTCAACAGGACATGTTTACCGATTGGGGCAATATGAGTATCAAACGAAAGATATTTGGAAACTAAGTACACATCTCTTATAAGAATTTGATCCAAGGTGCCTAAGCGGCTTCCCCAATTCAAAAAACCCCCCAAACGGGCATAAATGTCCATGTGACTTGACTACGAATCTGGCATGCACAATTAGAATAGAGTCTGGGACCCTGCCCATCCACTAAATACCCTTCAATAGGACGTGTAGTTTGAGCGGGATAATATGTCAATTAAAAAAAAGATCTATGACAGAATATTTCAAATCTAATGTTGGTATAGAATTCAAGTATCTGGGTCACGTCCTACCGTTCCGCAGAACAGTAGATCGAGACAATATAAGACTCAAATAAATTGTCATTTGGTTCTTAGCGTGGGGGCGCGACCCTCTCCTCCTAATAAATGCAACGCCAAAGTGTCATGTGGAAAGACCGAGAATATATTGTACTCAAATGAAAGGAAGTGTCAGAGGGCAATCCCCGCAGAATAATATATGAATAATATGAAATAATATATGAAGGCCGATCAGGATAGAATAGGACAGATGTAAAAGGTCTTTGGTAGTAGAGTAATCTTTTTATCCTCAAATTGGGATGGACACAGGAGGACCTGCAGATCTTTTAGAATGTGGTATCCCAAGTGGTCGCTTTGAAATATGATTTTGAATGTAGATAACCAATACAAAAAAAAAATTATTAGTGTGGATCTGAACGATCACACTAGGCCTGAAAATCTTTATAGCCACCTTCAAAATGCTTGACATTATGTCCGTTCAGCTAGACATGTAGATCTCGACATTAAACGATACTTGTCTTTTGGGTCTTAGTGTCGGAAGACCTTCCAATATAAAACAAGAAAGCTGCCATATAAACCGAAGTATGGTTCAAATCGGTTCATAATCTGATAAAGCTGTCATAAAAACAGATCTGGGGACTTGACTTCTTGAGCTTCTAGAGGGCGCAATTCCTATCCAATTTACCTGAAATTTTGCATGACTTATTTTATTTTTACTTTCAACAACTGTGTCAAATAAGGTTCAAATCGGTTCATAACCTGATATAGCTGATATATAAACCGATCTGGGGTCTTGACTTCTTGAGTCTGTAGAGGTCGCAATTATTATCCGATTTGCCTGAAGTTTTGTACGACGGATCCTCTCATGACCATCAACATACGTATTTATTATGGTCTAAATCGGTCTACAGCCTAATACACCTCCCATATAAATCGATCTCTCTATTTTACTTTTTGAGCCCCCAAAGTGCGCAATACTTATTCGAATTGGCTGACATTTTACACAGGTCTCCAACATATAATTTAATTGTAGTCCAAACCGGAACATATCTTAATGTCGCTCCAATAGCAGAGCAAATCTTTTCTTGTATCGTTTTTTGCCTAAGAAGAGATGCTGAGAAAATAACTCGAAAAATGCGATCCATTGTGGAGGGTATATAAGATTCGGCCTGCCGAACTTAGCGCGCTTTTACTTGTTATACCCACCACCGAAAGATGGGGGTACATTCATTTTGTCATTCCGTTTGCAACACATCGAAATATCCATTTCCGACCCTATAAAGTATATATATTCTTGATCAGCGTTAACGACGATCTAGACATGTCCGTCCGTCTGTCCGTCTGTCTGTAGAAATCACGCTACAGTCTTTACAAATACAAATATTGAGCTGAAACTTTGCACAGATTCTTTTTTTGTCCATAAGCAGGTTAAGTTCGAAGATGGGCTATATCGGACTATATCTTGATATAGCCCCCATATAGACCGATCCGCCGATTTAGGGTCTTAGGCCAATAAAAGCCACATTTATTATCCGATTTTGCTGAAATTTGGGACAGTGAGTTATGTTAGGGCCCTCAACATCCTTCGTCAATTTGCCCCAGATCGGTACTGATTTGGATATAGCTGCCATATAGACCGATCTTACGATTTAGGGTTCTAGGCCCATAAAAGCCACATTTATTATCCGATTTTGCTGAAATTTGCGACAGTGAGTTGTGATAAGCCCTTCGACATCCCTTGTCAATTTGGCTCAGATCCAGATTTGGATATAGCTGCCATATAGACCGATCTCTCGATAAAAAGTTTTGGGCCCATAACAGACGCATTTATTGTCCGATGTGGCCGAAATTAGGGACAGTGGGTTAAATTAAGCCCTTCGACATACTTCTGCAATATGGCACAGATCGGTTCAGATTTGGATATAGCTGCCATATAGCCCAATCTCTCGATCTAAGGTTTTGAGGTCATAAAATGCGCGTTTAATGTCCGATGACGCCGAAATTTGGGACGGTGAGTTGTGTTAGGCCCTCCGATATACTTTTTAAGTTTGATCCAGATCCGTCCAGGTCTGCCATATAGACCGATATCCCGATTTATAGTCTTGGTCCCATAAAGTCGCTTTTATAATCCGATTTCACTTAAATTTTACACAGTGACTTATGCTAAGCATTTCGACATCCGTTTAGTGCATGGTTCAAATCGGTTAATTTTAGATATAGCTACTTAAAAGACCAATATTTTGTTATACGCAATTGAAAAATGACTTGTACTTATAAGTATTTGGTCCAAATCGGAACATATTTCGATATATCTGCTATGGGGCATAAGGTATGCATTTTTCACCGGATTTTGATGATAGGTGTTTTACATATATACCCGAGGTGGTGGGTATCCAAAGTTCGGCCCGGCCGGACTTAACGCCTTTTTACTTGTTTTTTTTTAAATTTTTTTCTATTTTGTCCGGAGTTGAGTCGAGGTTATTTTTTTGACTCCGACTCCAGGCAAAATTGCTCGAATCCGACTGCGCAGCCCTGGTTCTGTTATGACCTTCAACAACTGTACTAAGTAATGACCAAATCGGTCTATAACCTGGTGTAGCTCCCATATAAACCGCAATGTTTGTCCCATATGGCTGACATTTTGAATGCGGTTCCTAGAAGCTTTAATTGTTGCTGGTTTAAAGCACGTTTGGTGTGTAGAATAAAATTATGTCCTTCAACTTAATTTATTTGTACATATTTTGAGCAGAATCCATGGTGGTGGGTGCTCAAGATTCGGTCCGGCAGAACTTGGCACGCTTTTACTTGTTTGTTATATATTCTTGCTAGATTCAGAAATACACAACTAGTGTAAAGTGTTCTCTTCACTTCCCTTTTTGGGCTACCATAAGCATTTAAGAGATGTTTTATGCTGACTACACCATAACTTATTTAAAGTTATGTTAACCGTTTCCTTTTCCCTTGCCTTTCACGGAAATCAAAAACGTTGATGAGTGCTTCAACACTCATTGTACGACTTTTTTTCCCTGGTAGATTGTAGCTATTCATGTATTATTCAACTATTAAAAGGGAATATATGTTCCGTTTATCATTGGTACGGTTTATTTTGTGAAGAAAATCTGGAGTAACTTGAAAGGGGAATAATGGCAAAAGAAATTAAATTCGTAAGAAAAAAAAAATTGCAAAGGATGGACCTGGTAGGAATTTTTAAGAGCAGAAACGTTTTCTCGGGAAATTTTCTCAATTCTGTTAAAGCATCTGGTTAGTCTGAAATTTGGCTATACTCACCACCATACGATGGGGGTATACCAATATAGTCGTTCCGTTTGTAACACATTTTTGCTAAAAACAAAATTTCAATAAAATCTTTCTAAGGACAAAGTTTCAAATAAACTTTTTCTACAGCCTAAATTTTTATGAATTTCTATTTTATACCCTCCATCATAGAATGGGGGTATACTAATTTCGTCATTCTGTTTGTAACTCCTTAAAATATTTGTCTAAGATCCCATAAAGTATATCTATTCTTAATCGTCTCGACAATCTTCGTTGATCTAGCCATGTCCGTCCATCCGTCCGTCTGTCGAAATCACGATAGTTGTCGAACGCGTAAATCTAGCCGTTTGAAATTTTGCACAGATACTTATTGTTGATGTAAGTTGTTGGGGATTGCAAATGGGCCATATCGGTTCAGATTTGGATATAGCTCCCATAGAAACCGATCACCCGATTTGGCTCCTTGAGCTCCTGGAAGGCGTAATTTTTTCGATTTGGCTTAAATTTTGCATGTAGTGTACCGTTACGACTTCGAACAACTTTTCCAAGTACAGTTCAAATCGGTATATAACCTGATATAGCTCCCATATAAACCGATCTGCCGATTTGAATTCTTAAGCCCTTACAAGACGCAATTTTTATCCGATTTAGCTGTAGCCTTTCTGTAACAACTGTTCTGTAATGAATTCCAACAACTGTGTCAAGTAGTGTCCGAATCGGTCTATAACCTGATATAGCTCCCATATAAACCAATCTCTCGTTTTCACGTCTGGATCGCCTGAAAGCCACAATTTTTGTTCGATTTGGCTAAAACTGTACTCATAGTGTTTTATTACAATGTCCAACAACTGTGCCAAGTATTGGACCATTGGACCAATTGTTCGGTTCCTGGAAGCTTTAATTTTTGCTGGTTTGACAGAAGTTTGATATGTAGAATAAAGTTGTGCCCCTCAACTAAATTTATTATGCCCTCCACCATAGAATGGGGGGTATACTAATTTCGCCATTCTGTTTGTAACTACTCGAATTATTCGTCTAAGACCCCATAACATATATATATTCTTGATCGTCCCGACATTTTATGTCGATCTAGCCATGTCCGTCCGTCCGTCCGTCTGTCTGTCGAAAGCACGCTAACTTCCGAAGGTGTAAAGCTAGTCGCTTAAAATTTTGCACAAATACTTCTTATTAGTGTAGTCGGTTGGGATTGTAAATGGGCTATATCGGTCCATGTTTTGATATAGCTGCCATATAAATCGATCTTGGGTCTTGACTTCTTGAGCCTCTACAGTGCGCAATTCTTATCCGATTGGAATGAAATTTTGCGCGACGTGTTTTGTTACGATATCCAATGACTGTGCTAAGTATGGTTCAAATCGGTCAATAACCTGATAAAGCTGTCATATAAACCGATCTTGGGTCTTGAATTCTTGATCCTCTAGAGGGCGCAATTCTTATCCGATTTGAATGAGTTTTTGCACGAAGTATTTTGCTATGATATCCAATAACTGTGCCAAGTATGGTTCAAATCGGTCAATAACCTGATATAGCTGTCATATAAACCGATCTTGGGTCTTGACTTCTTGAGCCCCTAGAGGGCGCAGTTCTTATCCGATTTGAATGAATTTTGGCACGAAGTATTTCGTTATGATATCCAAAAACTGTGCCAAGTATGGTTTAAATCGGTTCATATCCTGATATAGCTGTCATATAAACCGATCTTGGGTCTTGACTTCTTGAGCCTCTAGATTGCGCAATTCTTATCCGATTGGAATGAAATTTTGCACGACGTGTTTTGTTATGATATCCAACAACTGTCCCTAGTATGGTTAAAATCGGTCCATAACCTGATATAGCAGCCATATAAACCGATCTTGGGTCTTGAATTCTTGAACCTCTAGAGGGCGCAATTCTTATCCGATTTGAATGAATTCTTGCACGAAGTATTTTGCTATGATATCCAACAACTGTGCTAAGTATGGTTCAAATCGGTCAATAACCTGATATAGCTGTCATATAAACCGATCTTGGGTCTTGACTTCTTGAGCCCCTAGAGGGCGCAGTTCTTATCCGATTTGAATGAATTTTGGCACGAAGTATTTCGTTATGATATCCAAAAACTGTGCCAAGCATGGTTCAAATCGGTTCATATCCTGATATAGCTGTCATATAAACCGATCTTGGGTCTTGACTTCTTGAGCCTCTAGATTGCGCAATTCTTATCCGATTGGAATGAAATTTTGCACGACGTGTTTTGTTATGATATCCAACAACTGTCCCTAGTATGGTTCAAATCGGTCCATAACCTGATATAGCTGCCATATAAAACGATCTTGGGTCCTGACTTCTTGAGCCTCTAGAGGTCGCAATTATTATCCGATTTGCCTGAAATTTTGTACGACGGATTCTCTCATGACCATCAACTTACGTGTTTATTATGGTCTGAATCGGTCTATAGCCCGATACAGCTCCCATATAATCGATCTCTCTATTTTACTTCCTGTTTTGTGTAAATTTTTAGCAGATTCCATGATGGTGGTTTCCCAAGATTCGGGTCGACCGAACTTAGCACGCTTTTACTTGTTAAACATACTTCAACACCCATAAAGTATTTTATTTTTTTCCCGGTTTTGGTCACTCTCTTAAATTTTTTATGATGCCTTTATTGAAAAACTATCAGCTTTTGCATATATGAAAGTCCATAGCAGCCACAATGTCATAAAATGGGCCAAAACATGGCAAAGTGAAAACGAAAAGCGAATAGATGAATAGAATGTTACAAATACACACACACTCACATAAACTTGTGACATGTTCAAAGGCCAACTTAATTTGAAGTCATCTAAACCCATGAAATATTAAAGTTCACAGAGGACTAAAAAGAACCGTTTATTTGTGTAAATATAAAGCAGAGCACTTTTTGGTTAAATTTAAATTTATGGATGTATACAAAAAGGGTTCGCACTATTATGGATCCAACAACGTCCACTCACTCCATCTGGCATAGAATCATTGAAAATTGGATTAAGGCAGCTGTTGCGGCTGCCATTGCTACTGCCTTTAAGAAATCTTCTATTACTCCCCCAAAGATTTGAGCCAAGGTCAGTGGTTAATGGGTCTGAAATGAAAGTGGTTTTTTGCTAAAATGTTTCAATTTATTTTCATTTCTATACTTACAGACTAAGTAAGACCGTTTTTTGCTTTATTTAAGGCTATAAGAACAAGGGGGAATATTTGTTATCTCTCACATATAGGCAGGCAAGCAATGGCTGCAATGCAGGGTAGGCAAGAACTTTTGAATTGTTTGTGGAAAATTAGAACATCAATTTCGAAAAGAAGGCAAGCCTTGTTTAGAAATGAGTTTGAAATTGACTTCAATAAAGTGGGGTAGTAGTTGGGGACAACAGTTAGGCTTGAATAAATATCCCCGAGGAACTATTTCATATAATGGCATAGGGTTTTTTGGGGAAAGGAAATCCTTTTAATTGTAGTACAGGGCTATGTGGCCTTGATGGTTTGAAATTAATTTAATTTTAAGTGCGCTCAACTAATGACTTCATCTCATTTGGGAAATTGCCATATATTTTAGTATCCAGTGCCTGTTGGCGCTAATATTTTAGGCGTAAATCTTTTACAAAGCCTTAATTATTTAATTTAATGATCAAATTCTTGGTTGATAGAATTTAAAATGGAAAGTTGTCATTAATTGAGGAAGCCTAATAAGAAATTTAGTATTCAGGAAAGTTTTTTCCTATTAAAACTAAACTAGAAAATAGAAAGTTATTGGAAGTAATTAATTCTTCTGACCCTTTTGACCATGTTGTGTGTGTACACTAAGGCGACAACCTTGGCGATGAAGACATTCATCAGGTTAATCCGGTACGTACAACTGGCTGCCATGGAATTGAGCCTCCACCATGGATCGCATTTGTCGAGTTCTATGCGCGGTATCTCTTTTTAGGTAAACAAAGAATATTAAATAAGAAGTGTTATCCTATTGGAGCAAAATTAAGGTATAGTCCGATTTGGACCAAAAATGAATGCTGAACCATATTAGACACGTATGTTGAAGGTCATGAAAGAAGCCATTGTACAAAATTTCTTCCAAATCGCATGAGAATTGCACCATCTAGAGGCTCAAGAAGTCAAGATCCCAGATAGGTTTATATGGCATCTATATCAGGTTATGTACAGATTTGCGCCGTACTTAGCCCAGTTGTTGGAAGTCATAACATGCAAAATTTCACTCATTCAAAATTTCAATCAAACCGGACGAGAATTGCTCCCCTTAAAGGTTTAAGAAGCCAAGACCCAAGATCGGTTTTTAAGGCAGCTATATCAAAACATAGACTGATTTGAACCATACTTAGCGCAGTTGTTGAAAATAATACCAAAATACTACTTGCAAAATTTCAGTCAAATCGGATGAGAATTGCACCCTCTAGAGGCTCAAGAAGTCAAGACCCAAGATCGGTTTATATGAAACCATACTTTCCACAGTTGTTGAAAGTGATGCCAAAACACTTCGTGCAAAATATCAGCCAAATCGGATAAGAATTGCGCCCCCTAGATGCTCAAGAAGTCAAGACCCAAGATCGGTTTATATGGCAGCTATATCAAAACATTTACCGATCTGGCCCATTTATAATCCCAACTGACCTACACTAATAAAATATATTGGTGTAAAATTTCAAGCTGCTAGCTTTACTCCTTCGAAAGTTAGCGTGCTTTCGACAGACGGAGGGACGGACGGACAGATGGACAGACGGACGGGCATGGCTAGATCGTTTTAATATGTCATGGCGATCAAGAATATATATACTTTATGGCGTTTTAGACGCATATATCGAGGTGTTACCAATAGAATGACGAAATTAGTATACCCCCATAATATAAGAAGTGGTCAATAATCGACTGTATCTAAACGCACGGCTCAAGGATCAGCATTGCGGCTTTTGGAGGATTAAAGTTGGTCAATTTATGCAATATACTCTTATTATAGCCGTTTTTAGTGATGGAACAACCATCGGAAACAATACTTTTTATGTTTCCTACGAAACACTAACTCAGCTGCTCAGAGGCACAAGTAAAATTGATGAACTTCACCATAGTGTCGAATGGCTGTGCTCAGGCTTCAAGAATTTCAAAAATTTTCGCAATTAAAAAAGTCAAACGGACAGACGACTTGCATGTACAGACCCATGCTTAGACAGAAGGATTTTGCTGAAATTTGATGCAATGAGTTATTTTAAGCCTCGCGGACATCTGACATAAATATGGTTCAGGTCGGACTATATTTAGATATACCTGTCATATAGACCGATCTCCCCAAAAAGGTTCTGAAGGCCATAAAAGCTTTATTTATTACCCGATTTCGCTGAAATTAGAAGCAGTGGGTTGTTTTAAGCCTCCCAACATTCGACCAAATATGGTACAGATCAGACTATATTTAGATATAGCTGTCATATAGACCGATCTGCCGATAAAGGGTCTGAAGCCCATAAAAGCTTTATTTTTCAACCGATTTCGTTAAAATTTGAAACAGTGAGTTATTTTTAGCCTCCTGACACCCGACCTAAATATGCTTCAGATCGGACTATATTTAGATATAGCTGCAATAAAGACCGATCTTCAGCTAAGTGGTCTAAAGTCAATAAAAGCTTTATTTATTACCCGATTTCGCTGACATTTGAAAC
This sequence comes from Stomoxys calcitrans, assembly GCF_963082655.1. Taxonomy (NCBI): domain Eukaryota; kingdom Metazoa; phylum Arthropoda; class Insecta; order Diptera; family Muscidae; genus Stomoxys; species Stomoxys calcitrans. The sequence continues at coordinate 55,920,411 of NC_081552.1, read as the reverse complement.
AGCGAGTTTTTCTGAGACTCACGATATCCGACCTTAATATGATTCAGATCGGTTTTTAATTGGATATAGCTGCCAAAAAGGCCAATATTTTGTTCTACAAAATTGAATAGTGACATATACATTAGGCCACTCAATGTCCGTGCCGAATTTGGGTTCTTAAGTTATCCAATTTTCACCGAATTGTGACAAAATGGGGTTTACATGTAGGTATATTCATTTTGTCATTCCGTTTGCAACACATCGAAATATCCATTTCCGACCCTATAAAGTATATACATTCTTGATCAGCGTAAAAATCTAAGACGATCTAGACATGTCCGTCCGTCTGTCTTTTGAAATCACGCTACAGTCTTCAAAAATAGAGATATTGAGCTGAAATTTTGCACAGATTCCTCTTTTGTCCATAAGCAGGTTAAGTTCGAAGATGGGCTATATCGGACTATATCTTGATATAGCCCCCATATAGACCGATCCGCCGATTTAGGGTCTTAGGCCAATAAAAGCCACATTTATTATCCGATTTTGCTGAAATTTGGGACAGTGAGTTATGTTTGGCCCTTCGACATCCTCCGTCAATTTGGCTCCGATCGGTTCAGATTTAGATATAGCTGCCATAGAGACCGATCCTTCGATTTAGGGTCTTAAGCCCATAAAAGGCGCATTTATTATCCGATTTTGCTGAAATTTGGGACAGTGAGTTGTCATAGGCCCTTCGACGTCCTTCGTTAAATTGGTCCAAATCGGTTCAGATTTGGATATAGCTGCCATATAGACCGATCCACCGATTTAGTGTCATAGGCCCATAAAAGCTACATTTTTAATCCGATTTTGCTGAAATTTGGGACAGTATGTTGTCTTAAGCCCCTCGACATTCTCCGTCAATATGGCTTAGATCGGTTCAGATTTGAGTATAGCTGCCATTTAGACCGATCCTCCAATTTAGGGTCTTAGGCCCATAAATGCCACATTTATTATCCGATTTTGCTGAAATTTGGAAAAGTGCGTTGTCTTAGGCCCTTCGACATCCTCCGTCCATATGACTCAGATCGTTTTAGATTTGGATATAGCTGCCATATAGACCGATCCTCCGATTTAGGGTCATAGGCCCATAAAAGTCACATTTATTATCCGATTTTGCTGAAATTTGGGACAGTGAGTTGTCTTACGCCCTTCGATATCCTTCGGCAATTTGGCCCAGATCGGTCCAGTTTTGGATATAGCTGCCATATAGACCGATCCTCCGATTTAGGATCATAGGCCCATAAAAGTCACATTTATTATCCGATTTTGCTGAAATTTGGGACAGTGAGATGTCTTAGGCCCTTCGACATCCTTTGTCAATTTGGCTCAGATCGGTTCAGATTTGGATATAGCTGCCATATAGACCAATCTCTCGATTTAAGGTTTTGAGCCCACAAAAGGCGCATTTATTGTCCGATGTCGCCGATATTTGGGACAGTGAGTTGTGATAAAACGTTCGATATAACTTCCGTGTCGTTTATGGTTCAGAGCGGTTTATTTTAAGATACAGCTGCTAAAAAGAGCAACATTTTGTTTTACACAATTGAACAATGACTTTTACTTATTAGTATTTGGTCCAAATCGGAACATATTTCTGTATAGCTGTTAGGGGTCATAAGGTATACATTTTCCCCCGGATTTGACGAAAGGTGGTTTATATATATACCCGAGGTGGTGGGTATCCAAAGTTCAGCCCGGCCGAACTTAACGCCTTTTTACTTGTTTTTTTTTTTTTGTCTCTAAGTACTCTAAATAATTCATTTAATTGAGTCGTATATGGTTCTGATTCGTCTGTGTGTCGATTTTGAGAATTGGGTCGGCCCACAGACACTTGGATCCAAAGTTTTATTTCAGTATCTTAATATACTCCCAAATACCTGTCATTTGATACCCATATTTTTCCAATCCATAAACGTAACGGTTTGAATGGATTTAAGGGTAGGGCTTTCCCCAAAGCTGCTTGACCCCAAGTTGGGATGAGTTTTACTCTTCGCTTAAAAATTGGGTTGCCCAAAAAGTAATTGCGGATTTTTTAAAAGAAAGTAAATGCATTTTTAATAAAACTTAGAATGAACTTTAATCAAATATACTTTTTATACCCTCCACCATAAGATGGGGGGTATACTAATTTCGTCATTCTGATTGTAACTACTCGAAATATTCGTCTGAGACCCCATAAAGTATATATATTCTTGATCGTCGTGAAATTTTATGTCGATCTAGCCATGTCCGTCCGTCTATCCGTCCGTCCGTCCGTCCGTCTGTCTGTCGAAAGCACGCTAACTTCCGAAGGAGTAAAGCTAGCCGCTTGAAATTTTGCACAAATACTTCTTATTAGTGTAGGTCGGTTGGTATTGTAAATGGGCCATATCGGTCCATCTTTTGATATAGCTGCCATATAAACCGATCTTGGGTCTTGACTTCTTGATCCTCTAGAGTGCGCAATTCTTATCCGATTGAAATAAAATTTTGCACGACGTGTTTTGTTATGATATCCAACAACTGTGCCAAGTATGGTTCAAATCGGTTCATAACCTGATATAGCTGCCATATAAACCGATCTGGGGTCTTGACTTCTTGAGTCTCTAGAGTGCGCAATTCTTATCCAATTTGAATGAATTTTGGCACGTAGGATTTTGTTATGATATCCAACAACTGTGCCAAGTATGTTTTAAATCGGTTCATAACCTGATATAGCTGTCATATAAACCGATCTGGGGACTTGACTTCTTGAGCTTCTAGAGGGCTCTATTTCTATCCGATTTGGCTGAAATTTCGCAAGACGTTTTTTATTGTTACTTTCAACAACTATGTCAAATAAAGTACAAGTCGGTTCATAGCCTGATATAGCTGCCATATAAACCCTTCTGTGATCTTGACTTCTTGAGCCTCCAGAGGTCGCAATTATTATCCGATTTGCCTGAAATTTTTGTACGACGGATTCTCTCATCACCATCAATATACGTGTTTATTACGATCTGAATCGGTCTATAGGCCGATACAGCTCCCATATAAATCGATCTCTCTATTTTACTTCTTGAGCCCACAAAGAGCGCAATTCTTATTCGAATTGGCTGACATTTTACACAGGTCTCCAACATATAATTTAATTGTGGTCCAAACCGGACCATATCTTTATATCGCTGTAATAGCAGAGCAAATCTTTTCTTATATCCTTTTTTGCCTAAGAAGAGATGCGGGAAAAGAACTCGACAAATGCGATCCATGGTGGAGGGTATATAAGATTCGGCCAGGCCGAACTTAGCACGCTTTTACTTGTTTTACACTTTTTTTCTAAAGCAAGCTAAAAGTAACAACTGATAACTGACAGAAGAAAGAATGCAATTACAGAGTCACAAGCTGTGAAAAAATTTGTCAACGCCGACTATATGAAAAATCCGCAATTACTTTTTGGGCAACCCAATAGCTTTGTAAAAAAGATCCTCAAAGGCCTATATGTCTGCACCAAAACAGTTGTGCCCGAATTCTAAGACGATTTAACGATGTCAGTCCATCTGTCCGTCCGTGTGTCCGTCAGTTGTAATCACGATATGGTCTTTAAAAATTGAGATATTGAGTTGAAATTTTGCACAGACTCGCAGTTCTTCTTTACGCAATTTAAGTTCTTCAATGGGCCCAATCGGACCATATTTGGATATAGCTGCCATATAGACCTATCTGGTGATTTAGGGTTTATGCCTTTCAAAGCCGCATTTTTTGTCCGATGTCAGCGAAATTTGAAACCGGTAGTTGTGCTAGTGCCCCGACATTCAAACGCAATATGGCCCATATCGGACCATATTCACTTGTAAAGGGTGATTTTTTTGAGGTTAGGATTTTCATGCATTAGTATTTGACAGATCACGTGGGATTTCAGACATGGTGTCAAAGAGAAAGATGCTCAGTATGCTTTGATATTTAATCATGAATAGACTTACTAACGAGCAACGCTTGCAAATCATTGAATTTTATTACCAAAATCAGTGTTCGGTTCGAAATGTGTTCATTCACCGTAACGTTGCGTCCAACAGCATCTTTGAAAAAATACGGTCCAATGATTCCACCAGCGTACAAACCACACCAAACAGTGCATTTTTCGGGATGCATGGGCAGTTCTTGAACGGCTTCTGGTTGCTCTTCACTCCAAATGCGGCAATTTTGCTTATTTACGTAGCCATTCAACCAGAAATGAGCCTCATCGCTGAACAAAATTTGTCAAAATTTGAACACATTTCGAACCGAACACTGATTTTGGTAATAAAATTCAATGATTTGCAAGCGTTGCTCGTTAGTAAGTCTATTCATGATGAAATGTCAAAGCATACTGAGCATCTTTCTCTTTGACACCATGTCTGAAATCCCACGTGATCTGTCAAATACTAATGCATGAAAATCCTAACCTCAAAAAAATCACCCTTTAGCTGCCATATAGAATGATATGCCGGTTTGGGGACTCAAGTCGGTAACAGGTGCATTTATTATCCAATTTCGATGAAATCAGAATCAGTGAATTGTTTTAAGCATCCCGACATCCAACACAGATATGGTTTAGATCGGACCATATTTAGATATAGCTAAGTGCATAAAAACCACAATTATTATTATCAGATTTCGTTTAAATTTGAAATGGTTAGTCGTTTCATGCTTCCCGACATGTGACTAAAACATGCTTCAGATCGGACTATATTCAGATATAGCTTATTTATAGAGCGATCTGCCGATTAAGGGTCTTGAGCCCATGAAAGCTGCATTTGTAACCCGATTTCTCTGAAAATTATAACAGTTGTTATAAGCCTTACTGCATCCCATGTAAATATGGTCCAGAACGGCCAAAATTTAGATATAGCTGCCATATAGTCCCATCTGCCGATTGAGTGTTTTGAGCCCACAAAAGCCGCAATTATTATACGATTTCGCTAAAATTTAAAATACTGAGTTGTTTGAAGCCTCTCGACATCCGATCGGTCGTTATACAGATATAGCCTCCATATGGACCGATCTGGCGAATAAGGGATTAAAGCACATGAAAGCTTTATATATTGCCGGATTTCGCTGAAATTTGAAACAGTGAGTTGTTTAAAGCCTCTTGACGTACGACCTAAATATGGTTTAGATCGGACTATATTTAGATATAACTCCCATATAGACCGATTTGCCGATTAAAGGTCTGAGCTCATAAAAGCTGCATTTATTACCCGATTTCGCTGAAATGTGAATAAGTGAGTTATTTTAAGTCTCCCGCCATCTGACCCAAATATGGTAAAGATCGGACTATATTTAGATATAGCTGTCATGTAGCCTGGGTAGTATCCCGGTGGTCCGCTTCGCTGCCCCGTTTTTAAAACCTCTTATTTGTATAGGACTTCTAAAAACCTAGGTAGTCACTCAGTTTATACGATTCTGAAGTGTTGTTATAATCTTATATATAACAAGTAAAAGCGTGCTAAGTTCGGCCGGGCCGAATCTTATATACCCTCCACCATGGATCGCATTTGTCGAGTTCTTTTCCCGGCATCTCTTCTTAGGCAAAAAAAGGATATAAGAAAAGATTTGCTCTGTTGTTAGAGCGATATCAAGATATGGTGCGGTTAGCACCACAATTTAATTATATGTTGGAGACCTGTGTAAAATGTCAGCCAATTCGAATAAGAATTGCGCCTTTTGGGGGCTCGAGAAGTAAAATAGAGAGATCGATTTATATGGGAGCTGTATCGGGCTATAGACCGATTCAGATCGTAATAAACACGTATATTGATGGTGATGAGAGGATCCGTCGTACAAAATTTCAGGCATATCGGATAATAATTGCGACCTCTAGGGATCAAGAAGTCAAGATCCCAGATCGGTTTATATGTCAGCTATATCAGGTTACGGACCGATTTGAACGTTATTTGACACAGTTGTTGAAAGTAAGAATAAAATACGTCATGCTAAATTTCAGCCAAATCAGATAGGAATTAGGCCCTGTAGAAGCTCAAGAGGTCAAATCCCAGATCTGTTTATATGACAGCTATATCAGGTTATAGACCGATTTGAACCATACTTGGCACAGATGTTGGATATCATGACAAAACACATCGTGCGAAATTCCATTGAAATCGGATAAGAATTGCGCACTCTAGAGGCTCAAGAAGTCATGACCCAAGATCGGTTTATATGGCAGCTATATCAGGTTATAAACCGATTTGAACCATACTTGGCACAGTTGTTGGATATCATAACAAAATACGTCGTGCAAAATTTCATCCCAATCGGATAAGAATTGTCAAGACCCAAGATCGGTTTATATGGCAGCTATATCAAAAGATGGACCGATATGGCCCATTTACAATACCAACCGACCTACACTAATAAGAAGTATTTGTGCAAAATTTCAAGCGGCTAGCTTTACTCCTTCGGAAGTTAGCGTGCTTTCGACAGACGGACGGACGTACGGACGGACGGACAGACGGACGGACATGGCTAGATCGACATAAAATGTCGCGACGACCAAGAATATATATACTTTATGGGGTCTCAGACGAATATTTCGAGTAGTTACAAACAGACTGACGAAATTAGTATACCCCCCATCTTATGGTGGAGGGTATAAAAATCAATTTGTGTTTGTTTGTTTGTTTATTTGCTTCGATTTTATATGCTACCTTATGGTACCCCAAAAACACGAAATTGGTTTACAATTTTGGGGTCAAATTATCGGGGGTGACGCCCAATCCGGACATGTGGTTCAAACACATGTGGACAATATGGGTATCAAATGAAAGGAATTTAAGACTACGAATTTACGAATTTAGTACAAAAATTTCACTCTTAAGTTTTGGTGGGTCCCCCACCCAAAAACGCCCTGAGAGGACACTTTCACCGCTTTGAGCTATATGGGTATCAAATAAAAGGTATTTGAGAGTAGAGTACGAACGTGGCATTAAAATGTTACCCTAAGTGTGTGTGTGTGTGTGGGGGGGGGGTATCTGAGGGCCCTCCCCACCACCCAAAACCTCCCAGAAAGGACAAATTTTGTGATTGGGAAAATATCGATCCCCTCCTCCCAATAAATGTAATGCCAAACTGTCATGTAGGATGACCGAGAATATATTGAACTCAAATAAAAGGACGTGTCAGAGGGCAATCCCCTTATCCCTATCCTACCCCAAAATAAGTAAAAATTCGTTAAGTTCGGATGGGCCGAATTTCCGATACCCACCACCTCGGGTATATATGTAAACCACCTTTCATCAAAATTCGGTAAAAATTGCATACTTTATGTCCCATAGCAGTTATATCGAAGTATGTTCCTATTTGTATCAAATAGTAATAAGTACAGTAGCTATATTTAACACGTAAGAGCGTGCTAAGTTCGGCCGGGCCGAATCTTATATACCATCCACCATTGATCGCATTTATCGAGTTCCATGCGCGGTATCTCTTTTTCGACAAACATAGAATATTGAATTAGAACTGTTATGCTATTGGAGCTATATCAAGTTATAGTCCGATTCGGACCATAAATGTATGCTGATTGACATTATTTGTGTAATATTTCAGTTCATTCGGATAAGAATTGCGCCTTGTAGGGCTCAAGAAGCAAAATCGGGAGATAAGTTTATATGGGAGCTGTATCAAGCTATTGATCGATTCAGACCATACTAGACACGTATGTTGAAGGTCATGGGAGAAGAATTGCGCACTCTAGAGGCTCAAGAAGTCAAGATCCAAGATCGGTTTATATGGCAGCTATATCAAAACATGGACCGATATGGCCCATTTACAATACCAACCGACCTACACTAATAAGAAGTATTTGTACAAAATATCAAGCGGCTAGCTCTACTCCTTCGGAAGTTAGCGTGCTTTCGACAGACAGACGGACGGACGGACGGACGGACGGACGGACAGACGGACGGACATGGCTAGATCGACATAAAATTTCGCGACGATCAAGAATATATATACTCTATTGGGTCTCAGACGAATATTTCGAGTAGTTACAAACAGAATGACGAAATTAGTATACCCCCCATCTTATGGTGGAGGGTATAAAAATAAACCGATCCGAACAATATACTACACGGATGTCAAAAAGCCTAACACACTGTGCCAAATTTCAGTGAAATCGGATTAGAAATGCGCCTTTTATTGGGCCAAGATTTTAAATCGAGATAGCCGCCTACATGGTAGCTATATCCAAATCTGAACTGATTTAAGCCAAGTTGCAGAAAAATTTCGAAAAGCCTAACACAAAGCACTGTCCCAAATTTCGGCGAAATCGGATAATAAATGCGCCTTTTATGGGCCCAAAACATAAAACCCAGAGATCGGTCCATATGGCAGCTATATCCAAATCTGAACCGATCTAGGCCAAATTGAAGAAAGATGTCAAAGGGTCTAACACAACTCACTGTCCCAAATTTCAGCAAAATCGGATAATATACGTGGCTTTTATGGGCAGCTATATGCAAATCTGGACCGATCTGGGCCAAATTGACGAAGGAAGTCGAAGGGCCTAACACAACTCACTGTCCCACATTTCAGCAAAATCGAATAATAGATATGGCTTTTATGGGCCTAAGACCGTAAATCGGAGGATTGGTCTATATGGCAGCTATATCCAAATCTGGACCGATCTGGACCAAATTGTTGAAGGATATCAAAGGACCTAACTTTACTCACTGTTTCAAATTTCAGCGACATCGGACAATAAATTCGCCTTTTATGGGCCCAAGACCTTAAATCAAGAGGTTGGTCTATAAGGAAGCTATATCCAAATCTGAACCGATCGAGGCCAAATTGAAGAAGGACGTCAAATGGTCTAACACAACTTACTTTACAATACCAAACGACCTACACTAATAAAAATTATTTGTGCAAAATTTCAAGCGCCTAGCTTTACTCCTTCGAAAGTTAGCATGCTTTCTACATACAGACGGACGGACATGTCCAGATCGTCTCAGATTTTTACGCTGATCAAGGATATATATACTGTATAGGGTCGGAAATGGATATTTCGATGTGTTGCAATCGGAATGACAAAATTAATATACCCCCATCCTTCGGTGGTGGGTGTAAAAAGGAATCAAGAATAATATATGAATAATATGAAATAATATACGAAGGCCGATCAGGATAAAATAGCACAGAAATAAGAGGTCTTTGGTATAAGAGTACACTTTGGGATGGACACAGGAGGACCTGCAGGTCTATAAGAATATAGTATCCCAAGTGTCTACATTAGAAATATGATTTTGAATGTAGATAACCAATACAAAAGAATTATTTAGTGTGAATCTGTACGACACCCCTTAGCTCTGTGAATATCTTGATAACCTCCTTCAAAATGATTGATATTATGGGGCTCAAACAAAATCGTGCTCTAGCACGATGCTGATATTACTTTAGAGTCCGCCTCTAAACTCTCTTCAAACCGGTCATGATTGCCTAATATCGCGATAAACAATAGGTATTTGATAGTAGAAAACGAATTTGATATCCAAGTTTGAGGCCAAATGTTTGGGGGTCGTGCCAACCCACAAACTCCCCCTAAACCAATGGCAATTGTGGCTTAAATTAAAGATATATGAGAGGAGAGCATGATGCTGATAGTTTTTCAGGGCTAAGTTCGGGCTAATGCTGGCAACATTTGTGAGATAATATGCCATGTCAAACTTCTCTCCAAAGAGGTGTCACACTGCGCCACGGCGTTCGGACTCGGCTATAAAAAGGAGGCCGCTTATCATTGAGCTTAAAACTTGAATCCGACTGTACTCATTGATATGTGAGAAGATTGCCCCTTTTCCTTAGTGGAATGTTCTTGGGCAAAATTTGTTGTTTGTTTGTAAGTACGTGGGTGGCCACCCCTGTATCTGTTTCATGCCCAAGTGTTTCAGAGACGCCTCATCTCAGAAACTCCCTCTAAACCACACATATATACCGACTATAGCAATATGTAGCTCCAATGTGATTTTCGGGAGTGGAGTATGATTCTGATACCCTCTTTTGGGGCAAAGAATTTGGCTATTCCAATCCACCACCAAATCCAAGAGAATGAAGTTGATCTAACATCCAAACTTTAATGGGCGGACCCTCCCCTTACCTTATTTCCAAAAACGCAAGGACTTAGAGGTGGGCGGGATATTTAGGGGGCCGCCCCACCTCCAATGCCACCAGCCTAATGGAATATAAACCAATAATGACAATATGAGACTCAAATGAAAGGTATTTGAGACTAGAATTTGATATATGGCGGTCCGCCTCACTCTCAAAAACAGCGCCATACCGGATATAATTACCGACGGCTCCAATGAAAGGTATTTGGGAGTAGAGCACCAATAAACTATCCACATTGGCGCGAAATATCTTAAAGGCCGTACCAGCACCCCAAACAGGACTTATTCCCTGACGTGACCGTATAGGGTGCAGATAAAAAAAGAGAGTGGAAGAAGGCGCAGCGGAGCGGGCCCTATCCAACTATTCTTATATTGGGTTGCCCAAAAAGTAATTGCAGATTTTTCATATAGTTGGCGTTGACAAATTTTTTCACAGTTTGTGACTCTGTAATTGCATTCTTTCTTCTGTCAGTTATCAGCTGTTACTTTTAGCTTGCTTTAGAAAAAAAGTGTAAAACAAGTAAAAGCGTGCTAAGTTCGGCCTGGCCGAATCTTATGTACCCTCCACCATGGATCGCATTTGTCGAGTTCTTTTCCCGGCATCTCTTCTTAGGCAAAAAAGGATATAAGAAAAGATTTGCTCTGCTATTAGAGCGATATAAAGATATGGTCCGGTTTGGACCACAATTAAATTTTATGTTGGAGACCTGTGTAAAATGTCAGCCAATTCGAATAAGAATTGCGCCCTTTGGGGGCTCAAGAAATAAAATAGAGAGATCGATTCATATGGGAGCTGTATCGGCCTTAATAAACACCTATGTTAATGGTCATGAGAGAATCCGTCGTACAAAATTTCAGGCAATTCGGATAATAATTGCGACCTCTAGAGGTTCAAGGAGTCAAGATCCCAGATCGGTTCATATGACAGCAATATCAGGTTATGAACCAATTTGAACCATATTTGGCACAGTTGTTGGATATCAAAACAAAACAAAACACGTCGTGCAAAATTTAATATCAATCGGATAAGAATTGCGCCCTCTAGAGGCTCAAGAAGTCACGACCCAAGATCTGTTTATATGACAGCTATATCAGGTTATGAACCGATTTGAACCATATTGGGCACAGTTGTTGGATATCATAACAAAATACTACGTGCCAAAATTCATTCCAATCGGATAAGAATTGCGCCCTATAATGGCTCAAGAAGTCAAGACCCACGATCGGTTTATATGACAGCTATATCAGGTTATGAACCAATTTGAACCATATTTGGCACAGTTGTTGGATATCATAACAAAATATGTCGTGCAAAATTTAATTTCAATCGGATAAGAATTGCGCCCTCTAGAGGCTCAAGAAGTCACGACCCAAGATCTGTTTATATGACAGCTATATCAGGTTATGAACCGATTTGAACCACACTTGCCACAGTTGTTGGATATCATAACAAAGCACATGGTGCAAAATTTCATTCCAATCGGATAAGAATTGGGCACTCCAGAGGCTCAAGAAGTCAAGACCCAAGATCGGTTTATATGGCAGCTATATTAAAACATGGACCGATATGGCCTATTTACAATACCAACCGACCTACACTAATAAGAAGTATATGTGCAAAATTTCAGGTGGCTAGCTTTACTCCTTCAGAAGTTAGCGTGCTTTCGACAGACAGACGGACGGACAGACGGACGGACAGACGGACGGACAGACGGACGGACAGACGGACGGACGGACAGACGGACGGACAGACGGACGGACAGACGGACGGACGGACAGACGGACGGACATGGCTAGATCGATTTAAAATGGCATGACGATCAAGAATATATATATTGTACTTTATGGGGCCTTAGACGCATTTCGAGGTGTTACAAACAGAATGACGAAATTAGTATACCCCCATCCTATGGTGGAAGGTATAAAAACAAGTAAGAGCGTACTACTAAGTTCGGCCGGGCCGAATCTTATATACCCTTTACCATGGATCGCATCTGTCGAGTTCTTTGCGCAGTATTTCTTTTTAAGCAAACAAAGAATAATGAATATGGATGGAGGCTCTACTCTACTCTGCTTTCGACGGACGGACGGACTTGGCTAGTTCGATATAAAATGTCACGACGATCAAGAATATATATACTTTATGGGGTCTTAGACGCATGTTTCGAGGTGTTACAAACAGAATGACGAAATTAGTATACCCCTATCCTATGGTGGAGGCTATAAAAACGGGAATTTTCTTTAAAATTAAACCTTAGAAATATTTCGATTTTTATACCCTCCACCATAGGATGGGGGTATACTCATTATGTTTGTAGTACCTCGAAATATTCGTCTACGACCCCATAAAGTGTATATATTCCCGAGAGTCATGACATTTTAAGTCGATCTAACCATGTCCATACGTCCAAAGCACGCTAACTTTCGAAGGAGTAACATTAGGTGCTTGAAATGTTACACAAATACGTCATGTAAGTGAAGGTCTGTTGGGATTGTAAATGGGTCATATCGGTCCAGGTTTTTATAAAGCTGCCATATAAACCCATCCTGGATCTTACTTCTTAAGCCACTAGAGGGCTCAAGAAGTAAGATATGAACTTTTGCATGATGTGTTTTATTATGACTTTCAGCAACTGTGCTGAGTGTGTTTCAAATTGGTTCATAACCTGATATAGCTGCCATATAAACCGATTTCGGATCTTGACTTCTTGTGCCGCTAGAGGGCGCAATTAGTATCCGATTTGGCTGAAATTTTGCATAAAGTGTTTTAATTTAACTTTCAACAATTGTGTCAAGTATGGTCTCAATCTGTTCATGACCTGATGTAGCTCCCATATAAACCGATCTCCCAATTATACTTCTTGAGCCTGTAGAGAGCGCAGTTCTTTTCCGATGTTGCTGAAATGACTCTAATTTTGGTCTCCAACAGCCCAACTAGTTATGGCACCAATCGGTTTATAACTTGGTAAAGCTCCAATAGCACAGCAATTTTTATCCATTATCATTCGTTTCCCAATAAATTGATATCGGACAATGAACTTGACAAATTGGATCCATTATGGAGGGTATATAAGATTCGGCTCGGCCGAACTTAGTACGCTTTTGCTTGTTATAATTTGTTTTCTTTTTTAAGGAAATTTGGCGACAATCCCTTTACACCAAATGTTCCATAGTCCTTAGAATTCCCCCATGAAGATTTTCTTCACAAGTTTACTTTATTTACCATTTCTACTGTCATTTCCCCCAACTATCCCTCGTAATTGGTCCCATTATATGGCTTGGCATCTAAAAAAAGAACTTTTTCTTTTATTTTTGTGTAAAACTATTTTCTTTTTTGCCGTTTTCACACAAAGTGCATAAAAGAACTCTTTGGGTTTGGTACTAAGTGGACTATTTTCCTTCTACTGTTGTTAATTTTCATTCCATTTTAATTTCGTTCAAGTGAAATACCCTTAATTACAGTGTTTTTCTTTCATGGCTTTGGCCATTCAGGGGAGGCGTGAGTGCCATCTTCGTCTAAGTTCTAAGTAGTACGTGGTGTCATCATCCTTTTGTTTTGACAAAAAGTACCAAGGAGATTTACCACAACAACTTGGAAACGTTGACACTATTTTAACATCCGTTTTTATGCTTATCTAAGTTTTTTTTTTTCATTTCCGCCACTGAGGACACCACGACAAGTAAAGATGAAAGCATAAAGCCAAGAGGAGGTCATCACGACTGTCAGCGACATTCTCGGTCAGGGTCTGGTCTTCATTTCTGAGTTTTTATTATGGTTTTCTTTCGTCTTTGTTATTGTTGGCGGGAAATGTTTTAATTATGGCGCAGCGGCTAACAACTCTTTTCAGTTATTTTCCAAGTAGTGGTTATAAGCCTAAAAGGATTCGTGGTCACTAAGCTCAAGGTATACCACAACTATGCCGCAAGGTTTTATAAAGTTTTGTGCATTTGTTTGCACTGCTGAGAGAGGGCGCAGAAAGGCATACCAAACCCATTGATAGTCACATCTGTATGTCCTTTGTTCTTTGCACTTTAGAATTTGTCTCGGAATTAAACACCACGACAATTTGTTTCGATTGATTCAAACTCGACTAAAAAAACCTCTTCTCATTCTTATCGAAACAATTCATCCTTACCCCACACTCATACTGTTGTACAGGTTGCAATGCTAAGGAGAAGAGGAATCTTATCCAAACAGTGACAATTCTAAAATCCCGCTTTACTAAGTTTTCACATTTTGGATGCTACCAGTTAAAAAGCAATTTAGAACTCTCTTTGGCATTAGGGACAATTTAGAATAAGCAATCAGTGTCTTGGAAAATCTGAATCAGCAGAAATGAACAAACTCCATGTAATAGCCAATAAAACATCAAAGTTACAACAATTCAAGCACACATGAATGGCAATGCACTTGAAGGGATGTTTCTCTCAACTAACTGTGAATAGTGAAATGGTTGCCAATAAAAGAATAAGCAAACAAATGGTAAAAAATACAAAAAAAAACACATACCTACACCAAACAACGACCTGGTGGTATGGTAAATTTACCAAAAACGAAAAAATACAATGTTGTTTCAGTTTTGATGTTGGTGTTTCTTAGCTTAGAGCTCTAAAAATGTCGCTTTGTGACTCCCCGTTACCTTTCTCCGTTGAATATTTTCTTTTTGGGAACCACAAAACAAAATACATTTGTTGCCTACCATTGTCGAGAATGTTGAGCGTTGGTAAGGTAATATTAGTCTGCTGCAAGGTACTATGCAGCAAGAAGGAAAAAGGAAATTCGTCTAAACCCATGGTATTCGCTTACCTACCTATACATTGCTACAAAAAAACTATGCCCCCGGGCTATAAGCTATATGATGTCTTGGTAGTATGGGTATTATGACTCTTCTTCTTCTTCTTCCAGTTCTACTCAATTCTTAGAGCTATAAATCTCCCCGATGCTAGTTTATGTACTTACATGTCAAAAGTACTGCTTTGGTGTGGGCATACTATGTGGGTGTTTTCATTCGTATTTTTTGCCACTGAACTGTCAGCAATAAAAACCAATTGTTTACCTAAAAAGAATTCGAAAGACAAAAGTTTAGTAAATATTTGTTTGGTATTTTGTGGCTAATAAAAACTTTATTTTTATCTTTAAGATGATTAACTAGAGGGTAAGAAAACAGTGGCAACTCAACAAAGACTATGAAATTGTTGAGGGTCTATTTATATGCCTTGAGGTTTACAATGGCATGATAAAAACAAGTCTATTGAAATCTATGGTGGAAGACATGGTGGCGTATGATCATTGAATTTGTTGTGGATCATACGCCACCATGTACCATGAAGAGTCAAAATCAACAGATTTTCACTTCTATAGTGAAGTTGGGGAAATGAATGGTTGATAAGGATAACGGTATACATAAGGATACAAATAAGGAAAAGTATAAGGAAATCCATCTACATGGATTTATTAACCATCCTATTTTATTATAACTCCCCTACCATATCCATAGTTATATCTAAATAGGAGATGGCCTGAATCATATTTTATTGAGGTCCCGAGAACTCTTATGCAAGAACAGTTTCAGCGAAAACTTGCAACTAATCCGATTTTTATGAGATTAAGACCCTAAATTGCAACATCGGTCTATATGGCAGCTATATACTTGGCACAATTGTTGGATATCATAACAAAACACAACGCGCAAAATTGCATTCCAATCGGATAAGAATCGCGCTCAGAGGCTCAAGAAGTCAAGACCCAAGATCGGTTTATATGACAGCTTTATCAAAACATGGACCGATATGGCCCATTTACAATACCAACCGACCTACACTTATAAGAAGTATTTGTGCAAAATCTCAAGCAGCTAGCTTTACTCATTCGGAAGTTAGCGTGCTTTCGACAGACAGACCTACAGACAGACGGACGGACATGGCTAGATCGACATTAAATGTCGCGACGATTAAGAATATATTGGGTTGCCCAAAAAGTAATTGCGGATTTTTTAAAAGAAAGTAAATGCATTTTTAATAAAACTTCGAATGAATTTTAATCAAATATACTTTTTTACACTTTTTTTCTAAAGCAAGCTTAAAGTAACAGCTGATAACTGACAGAAGAAAGAATGCAATTACAGAGTCACAAGCTGTGAAAAAATTTGTCAACGCCGAATATAAAAAAGCCGCAATTACTTTTTGGGCAACCCAATATATACTTTATGGGGTCTCAGACCAATATTTCGAGTAGATACAAACAAAATGACGAAATTAGTATACCCCCCATCCTATGGCGGAGGGTATAGAAATATTTTTGATTTTTTCTACCTCACCACAAATCCGTTGATTGTTCCCCATTCGTTGTATTAAAGAAATAAAAAATATAAAAATCATTTAGCTGGACCGAGATTCGAACTCGGGACCTTTGTATTGTAAATCTTCTGATCTACACGCTGTGCCACAAAATTACAAATATCAAACAAACACTAAAGCATGGCCATATTTGATGAAATATTATTAAAGTTTGCTCTTGTGTTAGCTAATATTGAAAAGATAACATAGTGCCTTATTCAAACAATAGTTATGTGGATGTATGCGTCTAAATTGAAAATGGAAGGTTCTTGGTTCAACTCTCGGGTGCGATGAAAGAAAAGTTTTAATTTCAATTATAGTGAATGTGGTGATGGGGAAAGGCGCGAACATTTTTTGAGTCTAAGAAGTAATTTTTTTGCAATGTTCAACTTAGATAATATGGCATTATTTTTTGATAACTTGTATGCTTAGGCATAAGTACTTATTTTTGAACTATTGGTATGCTTGTGAGGAAGAACTTTCCTCCTAGGTCATTGCCATGTAAAAGCTATTAGAAACGATGCCTAAAATTAAGTAGTTATTAGAGTGAGCTTAACTTTTCTGGTTAATTGGTAGTGAGAGTTTTTGCTGGGAATATCTAAGAAGTTTGCTAGAAATCGTTTCAGATTTAGATGTAGCTCCCATATATATGTTCGTCAGAATTTGGTTAATTTGCAATAATGTTGTCATTTTTCAACCGTATTTATTACAGTTTGAATATATTTGCTCGAAATTTGATACGGACTGTTTAGTAACCCATCTGAAACAACCGCCGAGGTCCATCGAAATTGTTTCAGAATTGGATATAGTTCCAACTTTGTACCTATAGTGTAGGTGTAGGGTATAATAAAGTCGTCACCCCCTCACTTTTGCCTTTCCTTAATGGTTTTATTCTAAAAAAAGTAAAAAGGCGTTAAGTTCGGCCGGGCCGAACTTTGGATACCCACCACCTCGGGTATATATGTAAACCACCTTTCATCAAAATTCGACGAAAATTTCATACCTTATACTCATATACCTCATACCGATCTGAATTATATACGACACGGATGTCGAAAAGCCGAACATAAGTCGCTGTGTCAAATTTCAGTGAAATCGGATTATAAATGCGCCTTTTATGGGGCCAAGACTTTAAATCGAGATATCGGTCTACGTGGCAGCTATATCCAAATCTGGACCGATTTGGGCCAAATTGCATAAACATGTCGAAAAGCCTAACACAAAGCACTGTCCCAAATTTCGGCGAAATCGGACAATAAATGCCTCTTTTATGGGCCCTAAACCTTAAATCCAGAGATCGGTCTATATGGCAGCTATATTCAAATCTGGACCGATCTGGGCAAAATTGAAGAAGGACGTCGAAGAGACTAACCAAACTCACTGTCTCAAATTTCAGCGACATCGGACAATAAATGCGTCTTTTATGGCCGCAAAACCTAAAACCTAGATATCGGTCTATATGGAAGATGTATCCAAATCTGGACCGATCTGTGCGATATTGCAAAAGTATGTCAAGGGGCTTAAATTAACTCACATTTCCAAATTTTGCCGACATCGGACAATAAATGAGCATTTTATGGGCCCAAAACAATAAATCAAGAAATCGGTCTATATGACAGCTATATCCAAATCTGAACCGATCTGCACCAAATTGAAGAAATATGTCAAAGGGCCTAACACAACTCACTGTCCCGAATTTCATCAAAATCGGATAATAAATGTGGCTTTTGTGGGCCTATGACCCTAAACCGGAGGATCGGTCTATATGGCAGCTATATCCAAATCTGAACCGATCTGGGCCAATTTAACGAAGGAAGTCGGAGGGCCTGAGACAACTCACTGTCCCAAATTTCAGCGAAATCGGATAATAAATGTGGTTTTTATGGGCCTTAGACCTTAAATGGGAGGATCGGTCTATATGGCAGCTATATCCAAATCTGGACCGATCTGAGCCAAATTGACGAAGCATGTCGAAGGGCCTAACACAACTCACTGCCCAAAATTTCAACAAAATCGGATAATAAGTGTGGCTTTTATGGGCCTAAGACCCTAAATCGGAGGATCGGTCTATATGGGGGCTATATTAAGATATAGTCCGATATAGCCAATCTTCGAACTTAACCTGCTTATGGACAAAAAAGAATCTGTGCAAAATTTCAGCTCAATATCTCTTTTTTTAAAGACTGTAGCTTGATTTCAACAGACAGACGGACAGACGGACGGACATGTCTAGATCGTCTTAGATTTTTACGCTGATCAAGAATATATATACTTTATAGGCTCGGAAATGGATATTTCGATGTGTTGCAAACGGAATGACAAAATGAATATACCCCCATCCTTCGGTGGTTGGTATAAAAAATTTTAATTTAATTTTTTTGTTAAAAAATTTTCTACTTCTTTGTTCGAAGTCGGAATCGTGATAATTTTATCGACTCCGACTGCGAGCAAAAAATGCTCATCTCGGACCCCGCAGCCCTGTATCACCAACTTAAGTTTTCATTTTGTTTTCTTTCCCTAAAACTCTTGAACCACGAAGCAATAAATTTTATAATTATAAATTTTTCAAGATTGTTAGACTCTCTGTCGTTTACACGTAACCCTACCCACAGCAACTGGACTTGGAATCGATAGAGAAACAAGTTAAAGCGTGCTAAGTTCGGGCGGGCCGAATCTTATATACCCTCCACCATGGATCGCATTTGTCGAGTTCTTTTCCCGGCATCTCTTCTTAGGCAAAAAAGGATAAAAGAAAAGGTTTGCACTGCTATTAGAGCGATATCAAGATTTGATCCGGTACGGACCACAACTCAATTATATGTTGGAGACCTGTGTAAAATGGCAGCCAATTCGAATAAGAATTGCGCCCTTTTGGGGGCTCAAGAAGTAAAATAGAGAGATCGGTTTATATGGGAGCTGTATCAGGCTATAGACCGATTCAGACCATAATAAACACGTATGTTGATGGTCATGAGATGATCCATCGTACAAAATTTCAGGCAAATCGGATAATAATTGCGACCTCTAGAGGCTCAAAAAGTCAAGTCCTTAGATCTGTTTATATGACAGCTATATCAGGTTATGAACCGATTTGAACCATTCTTGACACAGTTGTTGGATATCATAGCAAAATACTACGTGCAAAAGCAAAATTTCATTCCAATCGGATAAGAATTGCACCCTCAAGTGGATTAAGAAGTCAAGACCCAAGATCGGTTTATATGGCAGCTATATACAAACATGGACCGATATAGCCCATTTACAATCCCAACCGACCTACACTAATAAGAAATATATGTGCAAAATTTCAAGCGCCTAGCTTTATTCCTTTGGAAATAAGCGTGCTTTCGACAGACAGACGGACGGGCGGACGGACAGATGGACGGACGGACGGACAGACGGACATGGCTAGATCTATATAAAATGTCACGACGAATATTTCGAGTACAAACACCCCATCGTATGGTGGAGGGTATAAAAGCAAATAGTTGCATATCCAAATACGAAAAGAGAAGTTAATGTCAATTGATCAAGAGAAAATGCAAGGGATACATGACATAAGGACGTAATAAAAGCGCTAGCAATTTTATTTCATTGAAAATTTTGATTAACTAGGATTTTAATAGCAAATTTTATCAAAATGTTGCATTTTCTATAGTGACATCTGCAAAGATGCAAATTTGCACATGAACATTCCATAGAGGAACAAGGGCAAACATCTCACATTTCAATGAGTACAGCACTCAACTCGTTCAAGTTTTAGCTCAATGACTAGGTGTCTCCTTTTAATAGCCGAGTCCGAACGGCATACCGCAGTGCGACTCCTCTTTGGGGAGAAGTTTTTACATGGCATAGTACTTTACAAATGTTGGCAGCATCAAGAGGGTATAACCACCGCAGATTTTTTTGTTCGATGTTCTCGCCAGGAATCGCACCCAGGCGTTCAGTGTCATAGGCGGTGCTACGGCGGCCTCCGTGCAGTGACGTATAAGTGATGATAAATAAGATTTTTAAGCAAGACTTATGTATATGCACATGGTGCATTTAACATGTCATGGGAAACACTAAGAACATTCTATCTTAACCTATTTTATGCTCTATTTCATTTTTTCCCTATCGAAATTTCGACAGAAATTTTTACTGGAAATTACTTGCCTGCATATAAAAGCCCTTTACTGTTTGACCTTTATGACTATGTGACCAAATATCCACACAAGCAAACGAATTTTCCATTTTTGAAAATAGAAAATTATGAAAATGTCATCATACACCAAAGCGGGGGGCTTGCACCACAAACAATATTACGCATTACATGGGCAACTTAGGCCACAATGTCCTTCGATAACTTAATTTGGGCTTGGACCAAACCAAGAAATTCCATTGGGGTTTTGTTACATTGGTGATCCTTTTATGTTGTGATGCCCTTTTCCTTGCACTTCCTCTCTGGTCCTCTAGTGTATTTTGCCATTGCCAAATATAAACATAAAAATCATTTTCCTTTTTTTGCCAATTGAGTAGAGTTGAGTTCTATTATAATTTGCCTTCACTTGTATGTGAGTGTGATTGTATGGTCTGTAAGAAGAAAAAGGAAGAGAACCGAAAAGAAAAACCCTTGAAAAATAAAAAAAAATAGGCATTGCTTGCCTGCCCCCACCCTAGTAAACCCAAAATCGAAAATGACAAGTCAGCAGGAAACTATACCCACATTGTGCTGTATGTGTGTTGGTGTGTGTGTGTGTGTCACTCATCGATAACATTATGTGATATGTTGGTCAATGGAAACAAATAACAACGTGAAAATATGCAAACGAGGTATGGCATGATGAGATTTTTATCACAAGGCTAAGCTGAGACCATAGTAATTGACAGTAATTTTTCGGGAGTAAAGGTAAGCGGTCCTTTTTTGCATATCTATTGTGAAAGTAAAAGGGTATTGAGTAAACAAAGATTTTGTGAGAGAAAATATAAGACATCTTTGGGAAGGGAAACCTAAAAGCTTGATTAAATCTTAAGGAAAACTAGGATGTCTTTTAACTTTTATGGAAGCCAATTATCACCATGAAGCCAAATTGGTGCAAAAAAATGCAAATGTTATAAAATTTTAAGGGTTTATAAATCCCTTTGAGGGTTTAAAAATCCCTTTAAGGGTTAATTTTGTCTTAACAATGAATTTAACCCATTAGCGATGAAAGGGTAGAAAACTAACCAAAAATAGAGCTGTCTTCGAAAAAATTTCATATCCACAAAAATCTAACAAAAAATTTTCTCAAAATTGTTAAGAGTGAGATTTCTGGAAACCATTTTAGTGTCTTGTTGAATTAAAACCAGCAATGAAAGGTAAAAGTCGGGCGGAGCCGACTATATTCCAAATCTAGTCAGACTTTAATTTTGCATACCTGTGGAAATATCGAATGCAAACTTCTAAGATTACCTTACGGTGGGACAAAAATTGTGGATTTCATCACAGGCCATATCGGAAAAAAGATATATATGTGGGAGCTATATCTAAATCTAGAACGATTTTGACGAAATTTTGGGCACATATGAGGACGTCAAATAAAACACCTAATGCTACATTTTGTGAACAAAATGGTGGCCTCTACAGCCTGCAGTTGTTGTTTGAGCCGATGTGTGAGAGCTCGCATTGTCGCGGTGAAAAGTGTTGCGCCTTCGGCGGTTGATTTTCCTGATTCCTTCGAAGGCAAGTGGCAAACAAATGATTGTGCACCACTCAGAATTGACTGTTTTGCGTTGTTCTAGTGGTACGATTGCTACATGTCCAGTTTTTCCGAAAAAACAGGTGATCATTTGTTTGGAAGTGCTTCGTGCGCGAGCAACTTTTTTTGGATTTGGCTCATCTTGAAACACCCATACAGTCGACTGCTGTTTTCTTTCGGGCTCACTATTCATCACCTCTCACGATGTCATAGACGTGTTTCGAAGCACCGCGATCGTATTTTTGGAGCGACCAATCGACACGAGGCAAAGTGTGCGGGATCCAACCCGAACACATTATTTTCGTGGTGAAATGTTCATGCAATATTGATTGTATGCTGGTCCCACTAACACCCAAGGTTGTCTCAATCTTACGATAGGTCACATGACTATCTTACAATATCAGTTGGCGCACAGAATCAATGGTTTTTGGAATAACATCTGATTTTGAACGACCTTCACGAAATTCATCTTGGAGTGAACTACGAGCATAGTTGAATACACCATACCATCGATAAACACTGGTCCCTGATGGCCCTTCATTGCCAAAAATTGTATTTTGTTCATCGATGCACTGTTGTTGAGTTAGTTTAAGGGCCTAAAACCTTAAATCGGGAGATCGGTTAATATGGCAGCTACAATATATCCAAATCGTTACCGATCTGGGCCATATCCCAGCAAAAAACTTATAATTATATAATCATAAAGCAATGTCCCACTTGAATGCGTTTCCTCTCTGAATACAATTCAGTAAATGAAGAAGAGCAAAACGGAGAATAGGAAATCATTAACACTCCCATGTTCGATTGAAATCTTAACATGTTCTGTCGTTCGTTAACTATAGTGCCAAACACACAAAAACAATGCTTCCATACAGAAGTGCAACCATGTATGCGGATAAGGAAGCACCCGCCTACGCTAGAGCACCGAAAATGCGCTAGTTTCAGCACAAAATTTTTTTACAGCTTAATTATCCATTGCGTTAGAATTATTATATAAACAATTGCTAAAAATAGCGCTGAGTTCAGCACAAGCAACAATTGCGCTTCATTCTAGAGCTTACAGTTTGCCCAAAGAATTGTAAGTGCATCTAATTTTATGAACATTTTTTTACTGGGATTGAGCAGGCATGTCGAGGATCCTAACACAACCATATTTCTGCGACATTGGAACAATAAAATAAAATAAATTGAACAATAAATGCTCCCTTTAGGGGCCTTTAGATCTGGGCCGTATTGAACAAGCATGTCGAGAGGCCAAAGACAACGCACAGTCTCAAATTTAAGCGAAATCGGATAATTAATGTGGACGACTTCACTGAAATTTGAAACAATCAGTTGCTTTAAGCCTCTCGACATTCGACCCAAATATGGTTAAGACCGGACTATATTTAGATATAGCTGCCATATAGACCGATCCGCCGATTAAGTGTCTGAAGCGCTTAAAAGCTTTATTTATTACACGATTTCGGTGAAATTTTAAATAGAGAGTGGTTTTAAGCCTCCCGATATCCGACCCAAATATGATTCAGATCAGACTATATAAATATAGTTGCCATATACCCCGATATTGCAATTACGGGTCTTAATCCCAAAAAAAAAAAAAATTAAACGCGGGTTTCCTGATTTCGCTGAAACTGTGACTTGTATAAGAGTTCTCGGCAACTGAATAAAATATGACCAAGACCATCCCCTATTTTGATGTAACTATAGATATGCTTGTGGAGTTATAATAAAACCAGTAAGGAAAGGCAAAAGTCGGGCGGTGCCGACTTTATAATACCCTACACCTACTCTTTAAATACAAGGTGGGAGTTATATATATTTCTGAACCAATTTTGATGGATGGGTTATAAAAATCCCCGTATCAAATTTCGAGCAAAGCAAATATGTTCAAAATGTAATAACTACGGCTGAAAAACTTCAAAAAATTACCCAAAATCTGACGAACGGCTACATCTAAATCGATTTTGACCAAACTTTTTAGATATTGTGGTAGTCAACTTGGCAAGATTAGTCAATAAATGCGCTTGCAGTGGCTTTGAAAGTGAAAATTGGGCGAAATACGTCAATGGCAGCTTTGTCTAAATCTGAACCAATTTCTATGAAATTCGCCATTAACATTAATAGTCAAAAGAAAGTCCTTCCTGCCAAATTTCGAGAGAATTAGTTAACATATTAGAACTTTATTGCAATTTTTTCAAAATCGGACGAATGCATATACAAGGAAGCTATATTTAAATCTGAACCGATATCGACCAAATTTTATGGATATTGTGGAAGTCGTCGAGGAAAGCGTTGCACAAAATTTTGGGAAGATTGGTCAATAAATCCGCTTGAAGTGGCTATAGGAGTGAAAATTGGGCGATACCACCGTGTTTGCCTTTAAAAGACTTCTTTGCTGGAGCTTCTTCATCCATTCTGACAACATGACCTAGCCAACGCAGCCGTTGTATTTTGATGCGTATAACTATGCTATCGTCGTCATACAGCTCATACTCATGCGCAAACCGGTCCATATATTTTATAAAGAATCTTTCTCTCGAATACTCCAAGCACTGCCTCATCTGCTTTCACAAGTACCCATGCTTCAGAATCATATAACAGCACGGGTGATATCAGTGTCTTGTATAGTGTAATCTTCTTCTGTCGATAGGTGACCTTGTTTCTAAACTGCTTACTTAGTCCAAAGTAGCATCTGTTTGCCAGTATCCTTTCAACCAAATTTCAAGAGTATCGGTTTACAAAAGACCATTTTATTGCATTATTACTGCAAAATAGGACGAACATACATATGGGAGCTATATCCAAATCTGAACCGATTTCTATGAAATTCACCAGTAATGTCGAGAGCCATAAAAAAGTCACACCTTCCAAACTTCGAGAGAATCGGTTAGCAAATGACCCTTTTATTGCAGTATTACTGCAAATCGGATGAACATATGTATGGGAGCTCTATCCAAATCTGAATCGATTTTTATACCCACCACCGAAAGATGGGGGTATATTCATTTTGTCATTCCGTTTGCAACACATCGAAATATCCATTTCCGACCCTATAAAGTATATATATTCTTGATCTGCGTAAGACGATCTAGACATGTCCGTCCGTCTGTCTATTGAAATCACGCTACGGTCTTTAAAAATAGAGATATTGAGCTGAAATTTTGCACAGGCTCTTTTTTTGTCCATAAACAGGCTAAGTTCGATGATGGGCTATATCGGGCTGTATCTTGATATAGCCCAAATATAGAACGATCGGCCGATTTAGGGTCTTAGACCTATAAAGGCCACATTTATTATCCGATTTTACTGAAATTTGGTAGAGTGAGTTGTGTTAGGCCCTTCGACATCCTTCGTCAATATGGCTCAGATCGGTCCAGATTTGGATATAGCTGCCATATAGACCTATATTGCAATTTGGGGTCTTAGGCCCATAAAAGCCACATTTATTATCCGATTTTACTGAAATTTGATTGAGTGAGTTGTGTTAGGCCCTTCGACATCCTCCGTCAATACGGCACAGATCGGTCCAGATTTAGATATTGCTGCCATACAGACCGATACTCCGGTTTAGGGTCTTAGGCCCATAAAAGCCATATTTATTATCCGATATTGCTGGAATTTGGGACAGTGAGTTTTGTTAGGCCCTTCGATATCCTTCGTCAATTTGGCCAAGATCGGTCCAGATTTGGATATAGCTGCCATATAGACCGATCTCTCGATTTAGGGTTTTAAGCTCATAAAAGCAACATTTATTATCCGATTTTGCTGAAATTTGGGACGTGGACATTTTTCGTCAATTTGGCTCAGATCGGTCAAGATTTTGATATAGCTGCCATATAGATTTAGGGTCTTAGGCCCATAAAAGGCGCATTGATTGTCCGATGTCGTCGAAATTTGGGACAGTGAGTTGTGTTAAGCCCCTTGACATACTTCTGCAATATAGCACAGATCGGTCCAGATTTAGATATAGCTACCATATAGACCGATAGATAGATAGTCTTAGGCCCATAAAAGGCGCATTGATTGTCCGATGTCGTCGAAATTTGGGACAGTGAGTTGTGTTAAGCCCCTTGACATACTTCTGCAATATGGCACAGATCGGTCCAGATTTGGATATAGCTGCCATATAGACCGATATCTCGCTTTAATGTTTTGGGACCATAAAAGGCGCATTTATTGTCCGATATTGCCGAAATTTGGCACAGAGAGTTAGGTTAAGCCCCTCCACATATTTCTGCATTTTGGTCTAGATCGATCCAGATTTGCATATAGCTGCCATATAGACCGATATCTCGATTTTAAGTCTTAGTCCCAAAAAAGGAGCATTTATAGTCCAATTTAACTGAAATTTGACACATTGACGTATGTTAGGCTTTTCGACATCCATATTGTTTATGAGTCAGATCGGTTTACTTTTAGATATAGCTACTAAAAAGACCAATCTTTTGTTATACATAATTGAACAATGACTTGTACTTATTAGTATTTGGTCCAAATCGGATCATATTTCGATATACATTGCTATGGGACATAAGGTATGCAATTTCACCTGACTTTGATGAAAGGTGGTTTATATATATACTCGAGATGGTAGGTATCCAAAGTTCGGCCCGGCCGAACTTAGCGCCTTTTTACTTGTTATTGTAATCTTTATTGTTGGAAGAACATCCATAATTCAAAATGTTAATTTAAAAGCCTCTTAAAAAATATTGCACTGTGTCCAACGCCACGGTTATGGCCTACAGAATTAAAAAAATCAATGCTGCTTGCTATTGACTTATAGATTTCGATCCTAACTAACTATGAGCTAATTACGAAATTTCAGGGAAAAATTAAATGGTTTCATTTGAAATAATAATTTTAAAATGTAAATTAATCTGGGTGATTTGGTATTTAAACAAAATATAATTAACACATTAACTATAAATGGGTTGAAAGAAAAAAAATGGGTTGTTTTAGAAAAATGCCAGCTCGAGCTACGAAAGAGGTATCCTAATGAAATTGAGATTATCGTGAAGTGACCGTCCAAAACAACTTAAAAACTTTTTCCAGTGATATAAGGTCAAGTTTTGGGTTAAATTGGCTTGTCAAAAGTCAGTAATTTTTTATATTTAATAATATCCAAAAAAAATTGCATCATGGGTTAAAATATTTTCCTTAAAATTATTTATTGAAATAGACTATAGAAAAAATTTCAAGAAAATGTTCATTAAAATTTCTTCTTTAGAAAAAAATGTCGTTCAAGTTTTAACTTTACCTAGAAAAAATTCCGTTTTGTATTTAATTTTATAATTTTTTTATTTTACACACCATAGGATGGGGGTATACTTATTTCGTCATTCTGTTTGTAACACCTCGAAATATGCGTCTAAGACCCCATAAAGGCGATCTTGCCATGTCCGTCCGTCTGTCCGTCCATCAGTCCGTCTGTCTGTCGAAAGCACGCTAACTTTTAAAGGAGTAGAGCTACCCGCTTGAAATTTTGCAGAAATACTTATCATTGGTGTAGGTCAGTTGGGAATGTAAATGGGCCAAATCGGTTCATGTTTTGATATAGCTGCCATATGAACCGATCTTGGGTCTTGACTTTTTGAGCCTCTAGAGTGCGCGATTCTTATCCGATTGGAATGAAATTTTGCACATAGTGTTTTAATATCACTTCCAATAAAGTTGCTAAGTATGATTCAAATCAGACCATAACCTGATATAGCTGCCATATAAATCGATCTTGAGTCTTGACTTCTTGAGCCTCTAGAGGGCGCAATTATCTTCCAATTTGACTGAAATTTTGCACATAGTGTTTTGATATCACTTCCAACAATTGTTCGAAGTATGGTTCAAATCGGTCCATAACCTGGTATAGCATCCATATAAACCGATCTTGGGTCTTGA
The DNA here is from genome assembly GCF_963082655.1 of Stomoxys calcitrans. Lineage (NCBI taxonomy): Eukaryota > Metazoa > Arthropoda > Insecta > Diptera > Muscidae > Stomoxys > Stomoxys calcitrans. Next base: position 55,892,342 of record NC_081552.1, on the reverse strand, counting down.
TTTCTTGAGCCTCTAGAGTGTTCAATTCTTATCCGATTGAAATAAAATTTTACACGACGTGTTTTGTTATGATATCCAACAACTGTGTCAAGTATGATTCAAATCGGTCCATAACCTGATATAGCTGCCATATAAAATGATCTTGGGTCTTGACTTCTTGAGCCTCTAGAGGGCGCAATTATTATCCGATTGGAATTAATTTTTTGCACGTAGTATTTTGTTATGATGTCCAACAACTGTGCTAAGTATGGTTCAAATCGGTTCATAACCTGATATAGCTGTCATATAAACCGATCTGAGATCTTGACTTCTTGAGCCTCTAGAGGTCGCAATTATTATCCGAATTGGCTGAAAATTTGTACGACGGATCCACTCACGACCATCAACATACGTGTTTATTATGGTCTGAATTGGTCTATAGCCCGATACAGCTCCCATATAAATCGATCTCTCTATTTTACTTCTTGAGCCCCCAAAGGGCTCAATTCTTATTCGAATTGGCTGACATTTTACACAGGTCTCCAACATATAATTTATTTGTGGTCCGAACCGGACCATATCTCGATATCGTTTTAATAGCAGAGCAACTCTTTTCTTATATCCTTTTTTGCCTAAGAAGAGATGCCGGGAAAAGAACTCGACAAATGCGATCCATGGTGGAGGGTATATAAGATTCGGCCCGGCCGAACTTGGCACGCTTTTACTTGTTGAAATTGAAAATAGTTAAGGCCCTAAAATTATTCATCTCGGCATATCGAAAAATTGTTTGGTCAGCCAAATCTTAATTTTTCATGATTTCCTTTTTAGTTAGATAGTGCTCAAAAATCCCAGCAAAATGTCCGCTTGAGGTAAACAATATCTCCACATGGTTCGGAATATTCGACTTTTAATTTTTATACCATCCACCATTCTGTTTGTCACACCTCGAAATATGCGTCTAAGACCCCATAAGGTATATATATATTCTTGATCGTTGTGACATTTTAAGTCGATTTAGACCTATCCGTTCGTCCATCCTTCCGTCCGTCCGTCTGTCGAAGGCCCGCTATCTTTCGAAGGAGTAAAGCTAGGCGCTTGAAATTTTGCACAAATACTTTTTATTAGTTTAGGTCAGTTGGGATTCCGAATGGGCCAAATCGGTCCATGTTTTAATATGGCTGCCATATAAACCGAACTTGGGTCTTGACTGTTTAGGCTTTTAGAGGGCGCAATTCATATCCAATTTGGCTGTAATTTTGCACAAACTGTTTTGGTATCACTTCCAACCACTGTGCTAAGTACGGTTTAAATCGGATAATAACCTGATATAGCTGTCATATAAACCGATCTTGGATCTTGACTTCTTGAGCCGCTAGAGGGCATAATTCTCTTCCGATTTGGCTGAAATTTTGCATGAGGTGTTTTGTTATGACTTCCAACAACTTTCTGTGACATTGCAGTAGCCGCAAGAGAAATTTTTGTAAGGGTTTTACCGTCCCAAAAACACAGGATTTATGTGGACAATTTGGCGGCGCTCAAAGCCTTGAGGTCGAGGGAGGTCGAAGTGCGTAGCGGATTTTTTGGAGTCTCAGAATAGGCTCCGAGTCCACGGTGTAACGCTGACATGGGTTCATGGACATAAGGGACATGGGTTCATGGACAAATGGGGGGACCAAGGTAGGTTCGTCTGTGCTTGGCGAACCAGCCAGTGGTCTTGCCTATGTACCATTAGTCTAACTGAACACAGTAGAAGATATGGCCAGAGCGACGTCGGTGGCGAGATGTGAATCGGCGGATGGTTCCCAGACCGCTAGGGCGCTCTGATCTGTCATCGTTCGGAGGAGGACGAGTGAGTTGCTGGCGTTCAATAAGATAAGAGACACTGCACCAAAGGGCTTGGGAATGTCGCATGATATCTAGGTCTTATCGTTAAATCGTCTTAGAATTTTACGACGATATTTTTTTGTAGGGTTGGAAATTGATATTTCGATGCGTTGCAAACAGAATAACAAAACCAGAAAGAAAGAGCAAACGTTACCTTAACGCTACCTATCTTCTAAGTACAATGTGCGAGCTATTGTAGAATACGAATCTGATATCCAAATATGGGACCAAGTGTTTGGGTGGCCAACTCTCACCAAAAACATCCCCCAAAGGGGACATATTTACGACCATAGCAATATGGGGCTCAAATGAAAGGTCTTTGGAATATATTCTGAACCAATTTCTATGGTCCTCGGCCGACGTTTTCAGATGGGTTATTAAACAACCCATATCAAATTTAGAGCAAATATGATCGAACTGTAATAACTACGGTTGACAAATGACAACATTATTGCAAATCACCCATAATCGGACGAACATATATATGGAGCTATATCAAAATCTCAGCCGATTCGTAATACACTCCTCAGATATTGTGGTAGTTGATGAGAAAAGCGTTATGCAAAGTTCTGGCAAGATTGATCAATAAGTGCGCTTGCAGTGGCTCTAGAAGTGAAAATGGAGCGATAAACATATATGGCAGCTATATCTAAATCTGAACCGATTTCTATGAAACAGCAAAGTCGAGAGTTAAGAAAAAATCGTTTCTACCAAATTTCAAGGGAATCGAATAGCAAATGACCATTCTATTGCATTATTACTGCAAATCGGACGAACAAATATATGGGAGCTATATTTAAATCTGAACCGATTTCGAGCAACCTTCTCAGATATTGTTGTAGTTCTCGGGGAAAGCGGTGAACACAATTTTGGGAAGATTGGTTTATAAATGCGATTGCAGTGACTCTAGAAGTGAAAATCAGGCGATATATATATATGGCAGCTATATTTAAATCTGAACCGATTTCTATGTTCACCAGTAATGTTGAAAGTCATAACAAAATTCTTCCTGCAATTTTTCGACAGAATCACTGCAAATTGGACGAACATATATATGGGAGCTATATCTGAAAATAAACCGACTTCTTTGAAATTCACCGGTAATGTCGAAAGACTTTAGAAAATTCTCCCTGCAAAATTTTGAGAGAATCGTTTAACAAATGACCATTTTATTTTATTATTACTGCAAATCGAACGAACATATATATGGGAGCTATATCCAAATATGAACCGTACCAAATTTGAAGACGACCGGATGAAAATTGTGACCTGTAGTTTGTACAAAAATTAACATAGACAGACGGACAGACTGACAGACAGACAGACAGACCTAGCTAAATCGAATCAGAAAGTGATTTTGAGTCGATGGGTAGACTTATCTATGGGTCTATATCTCTTCCTTCTGTGCATTACAAACAAATGCACTAACACCACTGTACCACAGTAGTGGTTTAGGGTATAATGATTATAGCCCCTATCCTATGATGTTGGGTATAAAAAAAAAAAAAAAACATTAGTTAGAATGGAGGATCCGGGCTTTGCATTTAGAGAAATTGAGAAATTTTTCTAATTAAAAAACAAGTTAAAGAATGCTTAGGTCGGTCGATGCGACTCTGGGGAACCCGCCACCATGGATTCTGCTAAATATTTATGCAATATTAATTTAGTTGAAGAGCATAATTATACCCTCCACCATAAGATGGGGGGTATACTAATTTCGTCATTCTGATTGTAACTACTCGAAATATTCGTCTGAGACCCCATAAAGTATCGTCGTGATCGTCGTGAAATTTTATGTCGATCTAGCCATGTCCGTCCGTCTGTCCGTCCGTCCGTCCGTCCGTCCGTCCGTCCGTCTGTCTGTCGAAAGCGCGCTAACTTCCGAAGGAGTAGAGCTAGCCGTTTGAAATTTTGCACAAATACATCTTATTAGTGTAGGTCGGTTGGTATTGTAAATGGGCCATATCGGTCCATGTTTTGATATAGCTGCCATATAAACCGATCTTGGGTCTTGACTTCTTGAGCCTCTAGAGTGCGCAATTCTTATCCGATTGGAATGAAATTTTGCACGCCGTGTTTTGTTATAACATACAACAACTGTGCCAAGTATGGTTCAAATCGGTCCATAACCTGATATAGCTGCCATATAAACCGATCTTGGGTCTTGACTTCTTGAGCCTCTAGAGAGCGCAATTCTTATCCGATTGGGATGAAATTTTGCACGACATGTTTTGTTATAATATCCAACAACTGTGCCAAGTATGGTTCAAATCGCTGATATAGCTGCCATATACACCGATCTGGGGTTTTGACTTCTTGAGCCTCTAGAGTGCGCAATTCTTATCAGATTGGAATGAAATTTTGCACGACGTGTTTTGTTACGATATCCAATAACTGTGACAAGTATGGTTCAAATCGGTTCATAACCTGATATAGCTGTCATATAAACCGATCTTGGGTCTTGACTTCTTGACCCTCTAGAGTGCGCAATTCTTATCCAATTTGAATGAATTTTGGTACGTAGTATTTTGTTATGATATCCAACAACTGTGTAAAATATGGTTCAAATCGGTTCATAACCTGATATAGCTGCCATATAAACCGATCTTGGATCTTGACTTCTTGAGCCTCTAGAGGTCGCAATTCGACCTGATTTGCCTGAAATTTTGTACGACGGGTTCTCTCATGACCATCAACATACGTGTTTATTATGGTCTGAATGGGTCTATAGCCCGATACAGCTCCCATATAAATCGATCTCTCTATTTTACTTCTTGAACCCCTAAAGGGCGCAATTCTTATTCGAATTGGCTGACATTTTTCACAGGTCTCCAACATATAATTTAATTGTGGTCCAAACCGGATCATATCTTGATATGGCTCTAATAGCAGAGCAAATCTTTTCTTATATCCTTTTTTTGTCTAAGAAGAGATGCCAGGAAAAGAACTCGACAAATGCGATCCATGGTGGAGGGTATATAAGATTCGGCCCGGCCGAACTTAGCACGCTTTTACTTGTTTTATTCTACATTTTTCGAATTTTTCTAATTCCAAACTGTATAGTTTTTATCTGAACAATCAGATGTAGATGCAAATTGAAGCAAAATCATTGTAAACTGTGTCACCAATACAAATCATTTAGCAAAATGGAAATCGAACTACAATTGCTTTCGTAAATCGCAAAATATCAAGCCAATCTCGACCAAAATTTCATATAACAAAAATTGAAATTTGAATAAACCCGAAACCAGTTGAGATATACTATAAATCAAGCCGTTTTTTATACCCTTTGTTTGTTGCACCCAGAAGGAAAAGAGATAGACCCATTGTTAAGTCTTCCGATCGACTCAGAATCACTTCCTGATTCGATTAAGGTATGCCTGTCGGTCCATGTTATTTTGTGTACAAAGTACAGGTCGCAATTTTCATCTGATCGTCTTGAAATTTGGTACAGCCAGGTTTTTTGGTCTAGAGACGAAGCATATTGAAATTGGAAAAAATCGGTTTAGATTTGGATATAGCTCCCATATATATGATCGTCCGATTTGCAGTAATAATGCAACAAAATGGTCATTTGTTAACCGATTCCCTCGAAATTTGGTAGGAACGATTTTCTCTTGACTCTCGACATTACTGGTGAATTTCACAGAAGTCGGTTCCGATTTAGATATAGCTGCCATAAATGTTTATCGTCCGATTTTTACATCTAGAACCACTGCAAGCGCATTTATTGACCAATCTTGGCAAAACTTTGTACAACGCTTTCCTCATCAACTACCACAATATCTGAGAAGTGTATTACAAATCGGTTCAGATTTAGATGAAGATCCCATATATATGTTCATCCGATTTTGGATAATTTTCAATAATGTTGTCATTTGTTAGCCGTAGTTATTACAGTTTGAGCATATTTGTTCTAAATTTGATACAGGTTGTTTAATAACCCAGCGGAAAACGTCGGCCGAGGTCCATCAAAATTGGTTCAGATTTGGATATACCTCCCACTTTGTATTTATAGGGTAGGTGAAGCGTTTTATACAGTCGGCACCGCCGGACTATTGTCCTTCCATACTGGTTTTGCATATTTCAGCCACTGTAACATAGTGATTTGTTGACCGATTTAAAAGAAATATACCTTATTTGAAAGATACTATTGTGATCGACAAAAGCAGGTGAGAATCATAGAAATCTGTTGTGAATCAATAAAAAATGTTGCCCGTTTTAAACCGAAAATCTACGAAAACGCTTTTTCCTTACATAAAGCGTCATAAAACACTTAACGAAGTGACCCTGAAAAATTTAAGGTATTTTCGTTTTTTCGGACTCCAACAAAACAGTGTTGGTACACTAGAACCCTTGCATAGTTTTGGTGAAGCACTGTTCACGTTTCTGTTGTTTTCTTAAAAAAAAAATATTGTCAGAAATTTTTGTGAGAAAGTCTGTTTTATGGAAAGTTTCTTTGAAATATTACATTTTAGATACTTCTCATACCCACCACCTTGAGATGGGGGTATACTAATCTAGTTATTCCCTTTGTAACACCTCGAAATAATGATCTGTGAGCCCCCAAAGTATATATATATATTCTTGCTCGTCTGGACAATTTGAGTCGATCCAGCCGTGTCCGTACGTCCGTCTGTCGAAATATAGGTCGAACGCATAAAGCTGGTAGCTTGAAATTGTGCACAGATACATATTATTGATGTAGGTTATTGGTTCAGATTTGGATATAGCTCCCATATAAACCGATCTCCCGATTTGGCATATTTAGCCCTATAAACCGCAATTGTTATCTGATTGGGCTGAAATTTTGCATAAAGTGTTGTGTTACGACATCCAATGACCGTGTCAAGTACGGGTGAAATCGGTCTATAACCTAATAATGTAAACCGATCTACTGATTTGACTTCTTGAGCCCCTACAGTCCGTAATTTTTGTTCGCTTTGGCTGAAATTTTGCTCGTAGTGTTCTGTTCCAAGTACGCCTCAAATCGGTCTTTAACCTGATGTAGCTCCCATTTGAACTGGTCTCTCGTTTATCCTTGTTGGGTACACAGAAGCTTTAATTTTTGCCTGGTTTCACAGAAATTTGGTACTTAGAGTGAGATTATGCCTCTCAATTACTTTTATTTTGTGTCAACTTTAATCGGAATCCATTGTGGTGGGTTGCAAAGATTCGGCGCGGCCGAATTTAGCACGCTTTTACTTGTTTTACATTACCAATATGTTCCAAGCATATTGTTCTTTGACTTTTTTATAAACATTTTCGTCTTATCTAGATACATTTTCAATCTCAGCCATGGCATTTAATGCTAATCAAAAGCCTTAATAAAATTCCGCCCCTCGTCAGATATGGTTTGATTCCAAGTTAATAAATTAAAACCTTCCAACACATTTGGATTATTTGCCCTACAACAAGGACAGAAGCAAATGTCCTATCCTACATATACAACGGGATTTTTTATGTTCACATCCAGAAAGGGAGAGAGAAGCAAAAAAAATAATTGAATTTATTAATATTATTTATACAATTGAATAAACATTAGGACTAATGGCAAACGACACACGCACAAGATTTGCAGTAACCATAAGCAAAGGCAACATACACGTACTGTGCGTGGGTGTAATTGTGTGTGTTTGGCAGTATGTGCACAAGCAATTTCGTACCAACAGATAAACAGTGCTCAACACAGATATCCTTTCTTGTCTCTAGCTTTGGGTTCATGTATTGTTTGTCAATACAATAATGCAACGAAGCTTTATCTTGTAAGCGAAGCAAAAAAAAAAGTCGAAAAGTCATCCAAAGCCTAGCATAAGTAAGAGTTTGGCTTCTTCTGGCATATCAACCATAAAAACGGAAACCGGCAAACGGAAGAGCTTCAACATGAACATTGATACACTAACACACACGCACACAGAATACATGTGTCACTACACGTTTGGGTTTTCATTTATTTTGGCTTTTCCTTCGAAAGCAAAGAAACACGAAACAAAAAATTCTTCTTGAGACGTGCCAACGTTCTACCACGTATTTTGATTAATCGTTCATTTGCTTCCGCTTTACTCTCTCTCTCTCTCTCTCTCTGGTTTTTATACCCTCCACCATAAGATGGGGGGTATACTAATTTCGTCATTCTGTTTGTAACTACTCGAAATATTCGTCTGAGACCCCATAAAGTATATATATTCTTGATCGTCGTGAAATTTTATGTCGATCTAGCCATGTCCGTCCGTCTGTCCGTCCGTCCGTCCGTCCGTCCGTCCGTCTGTCTGTCGAAAGCACGCTAACTTCCGAAGGAGTAAAGCTAGTCGCTTGAAATTTTGCACAAATACTTCTTATTAGTGTAGGTCGGTTGGTATTGTAAATGGGCCATATCGGTCCATGTTTTGATATAGCTGCCATATAAACCGATCTTGGGTCTTGACTTCTTGAGCCTCTAGAGTGCGCAATTCTTATCCGATTGGAATGAAATTTTGCACGAAGTGTTTTATTATGATATCCAACAACTGTGCCAAGTATGGTTCAAATCGGTCCATAACCTGATATAGCTGCCATATAAACCGATCTGGGGTCTTGACTTCTTCAGCCTCTAGAGGGCGCAATTCTTATCCAATTTGAATGAATTTTGGCACGTAGTATTTAGTTATGACATCCAACAACTGTGCCAAGTATGGTTCAAATCGGTCCATAACCTGATATAGCTGCCATATAAACCGATCTTGGGTCTTGATTTCTTGAGCCTCTAGAGGGCGCAATTCTTATCCGAATGGAATGGAATTTCGCACGACGTGTTTTATTATGATACCCAACAACTGTGCCAAGTATGGTTCAAATCGGTCCATAACCTGATATAGCTGCCATATAAACCGATCTTGGGTCTTGACTTCTTGAGCCTCTAGAGGGCACAATTCTTATCCGATTTGAATGAATTATTGCACCAAGTATTTCGTTATGATATCCAACAACTGTGCCAAGTATGGTTTAAATCGGCCCATAACCTGATATAGCTGCCATATAAACAGATCTGGGGATTTGACTTCTTGAGCTTTTAGAGGGCGCAATTCTTATCCGATTTGGCTGAAATTTTGCATGACGTATTTTATTTTTACTTTCAACAACTGTGTCAAATAAGGTTCAAATCGGTTCATAACCTGACATAGCTGTCATATAAACCGATCTGGGATCTTGACTTCTTGACCCCTAGAGGTCGCAATTATTATCCGATATGCCTGAAATTTTGTACGACGGATCCTCTCATGACCATCAACAAACGTGTTTATAATGGTCTGAATCGTTCTATAGCCCGATACAGATCCCATATAAATCGTTCTGTCTATTTTACTTCGTGAGCCCCAATGGGCGCAATTCTTATACGAATTGGCTGAAATTTTACACAGGTCTCCAACATATAATTTAATTGTCCGAACCGGACCATATCTTGATATCGTTTTAATAGCAGAGCAATTTTTTTCTTATATCCTTTTTTGCCTAAGAAGAGATGCCGGGAAAAGAACTCGACAAATGCAATCCATGGTGGAGGGTATATAAGATTCGGCCCGGCCGAACTTAGCACGCTTTTGCTTGTTTTTTAATGTTTCTACCTCCAAGCGCCATAGGAAGGAAAAGAGAATTTTCATAAGGATAAGCACGAAATAAAGTTAATGATCCATGAAGAGAGACAATGTTTTAAAAGTAGCTTTAAAACTTAATGAATTCCACATTTGGTTTAATCATGCACACAGACATGCACACCCCCAACAGACGCAAATAGGCTTTTAAATTATAGGCTTGGGGGTTGGACCCCATGAAACAAAGCCAAAGTGAGTTCTTTGTATTGAAGGCAATTTGATTGAATACGTGCTGAAGGTTTTAGACGGAAAATCAAATCTCATAAAATCACGGCTCTCTCATGCTGGTCACAATTTTTCTATAGTACATCATTCAAACATCGATTGATGATGATGGAATGATTTTTCCCCAACAAGGAGGATGGTGCAGCTAATGTATTAAGCAACCCATTAAGGAGTTTAAGACAATTTGAAATCAGGGAGAGATTCAAGACACTTTGTTTTGATACTATGTGCGAAATTGGTAAAATTGAAAAACAAAATACAAAACTCATATTTAAAATAGTAAGGAAAAGCAAAAGCCGGGCGGAGCCTACTGTATAACACCCTACAACATCGAGTCTACATACATTTTTATACCCACCATCGAAGGATGGGGGTATATTCATTTTGTCATTCCGTTTGCAACACATCGAAATATCCATTCCCGACCCTATAAAGTATATATATTTCTGATCGTCATTAAATTCTAAGAACTGGCAGAGACTTAAAGAGGAAGAGATCGCCCGAAAGGGAGCTAACGAAGTGCTAGATAGTGAACAAGTCGAACAAGAAACTGGCAGTTCCGCGCTATTGGTAATAGGAGATGATGTGTGGTTTGGTATGTAACAATCGTGCAAGTTTTCCAGTACGGGCTGACTCCATAGCACCAGCAATGCAAAAAAAAAAAAAAAAAGAAAAGACGGACAGACACACAAACGGACTTCAAGAAACTAATTCAAAATATCACAAATGTCAAAAATATTTTTACTTCAATAGGCCTTAGGTCAAGGTTTTGAGGAAAATAACAAGGAGATATTATATTGTCTTAAAAACTTGTAACGATCCTTAATACTATGAGGTAAATGTGGTACAGCTTCATCGCTTCAATCGCTATACTGAATATACATGTAAACAAATCGAAATTTGGATATGATTTTCACATTTCAATATCACAAATTTTCTAAAATTTGTTTCTTCTCATGCTCCAATTCGTATATCAAATACAAATTCCTTCTCATCTATGAGAAGTTTCAGCTGATATTTTTATACCCACCACCATAGAAAAGGGAATAAATTAATTTAGTCATTCCGTTTGCAACACATCGAATATGCATTTCCGACCCTACAAAGTATACATATTTCTGATCGTCGCAAAAATTCTAAGACGATTTAACGATGTTCGCCCGTATGTCCGCCAGTTGCACAGACTCGTATTTCTTCTATACGCAGGTTAAGTTTTTGAATGGGCCACATCGGACTATATTTTTATATAGCCGCCATATAGACCGAAATGGCGATTTAGGTTCTTAAGCCTATAACAGGCGCATTTATTAACCGACTTCGCCGAAATTTAGAACAGTAAGTTGTATTAAGATCCCCAACATCTGTCCCGAATATGGTCCAGATCGGTCTATATTCAGATATGGCTGCCATAGAGACCGATCGTCAGCTTTAGGGTCTTAAGGCGCATTTGTTCTCCGATTTTGTTGAAATTTTAAACTCAAATATTGTCCAGATCGGACCATATTTAGATGCAGCTGTCATATATGAACGGTGCGATTATTACCCGTTTTCGAAATTTCCGACTGTAACTTGTATAGAGCTTCTCGGCACCTGAACCAAATATGATAAAGCTCGGACTATATTTGGATAATAATATGGATATAGTAGTTATACCCTACACCACTACTGTAGTACAGGGTATTATAACTTAGTGAATTTGTTTGTAACACCCAAAAGGAAGAGTGATAGACCCATCGATAAGTATACCGATCGACTCAGAACCACTTTCTGATTCGATTTAGCTATGTCCGCCTGTCAGCCTTTCTGTCTGTCTGTCCGTTGGTCTGTCCGTCTGTCCATGTTAATTTGTGTACAAAGAACAGGCCTCAGTTTTCACCGATCGTCTTCAAATTTGGTACAGGCATGTTTTTCGGCCCAGAGACGAAGCCTATTGCAATTAGAAAAAATCGGTTCAGATCTGGATATAGCTCCCATATATATGTTCGTCCGATTTTCAGCAATAATGCAGTAAAATGGTCATTTGTTAACCGATTCTCTCGAAATTTGGCAGAAAGGATTTTTTTACGACTCTCGATATTAGTGATACATTTCATGGCTATCGGTTCAGATTTAGATATAGCTCTTATATATATCGCCCGATTTTTTCTCCTAGAAACACTACAAGCACATTTATTGATCAATCTTGCCAAAATATTGCACAACGCTTTCCTCGACGGTGAATTTAATAGAAATCGGCCCAGATTTACATATAGCTGTCATATATGTATATCGCCAGATTTTCACCCCAAGAGCCACTGCAAACGCATTGTTTGACCTATCTTGCCAACGCTTCCATCGACGACTACCAC